>NW_010116424.1:16312-106382 GCF_000699245.1 Pterocles gutturalis
TCAGGATGTGCAGATTACACCTTTATGATAGAGTGCTTGGTTTTAGGAAAGCTTTTTAGTGTGGAAACATCCAAAATCCTCATTTAATCAGCTGAGGGTTTTTCTTCTGAAGGACAGAGAAAGGTCAAGAGAGCTGGGACTGACAGCGTAGCAGGGGTAGGTAGTATGTTTGTAAGTTGCAGACAAAGCATATTGTAGCTGTTCAGGCCAATCCTTAAGGAAAATGAACTGATGGTACTAGAAAATTCAGAGTTAAGTATAGGGAGTCTAACCGAGTTAGGTAGGACCTCAGTAATCCAGGTCCTGCAGCCAGTCCTGTCTTCAGATAAACCAATGAAGCTTTCAGTGCTCCCCTTCCCCTCCCACGTACACACCGATAACAGCAATGCTTTATTTTTTTTCTGTTATTTACCTGCCTTGTTAGTCTGCCAGTTTTTTAGGGGACAAGGATCATTTCTATGTTACCTATTAATACTTGGAGCTGTAACAGTATTAATAATTTGTAGAGAAAGGGTACTGATGGGTATATCCTCCTTCTACTGAAGCCCCATGTAGGGCCCCAGCATATTCCCATCAACAAGTTGTTTGTCAGCTTATGGGATGAGGATAGAGACTTTACCTGTTCAACATTTGCCTTTCTTTTACACTTTCTAAAATAATTAAATCCCTGCAGAACTCCTGACGTAGATTGATGTGAGCAGGCACCTAAACCCTCCTTGAGCTGGGAAGTGGGTTTTATGTCAGGAGCAACAGTGAGTTTTACTCAGGGCTCTGCTCAGCTTTCTATGGTGAAGATTTAGTGCCAGAAACCTTTTTGCATGGAAGGTGGTATAATTCCAGCCACTGGACAAACCCGTTATTTTTCTTTGCTAAATTACTTCTGAAGGGAAATTCCATTTTCATGGAGAAACTTAAGCATTTCCACGGCAAAGATGACATTTCCTGGCAATAATAATGTATTTTTTTTCCCTTACCATGCCTGCTGCTCGTTTAGAAGCAGAAAAATAATTTGAATCTTTCACAAGAATTAAAAAAGAAAAAAAGAGGACAACAGTTTGCTTTTGCTTTTAGTTAACTGAAATTAAAATGAAAATTAAAATTATTTTGCAGAATTCTAGATTACTAAGCAACTTCTTGTGATCCAGAGATAACTCAGCTTATGGCTGTTACAAACCAGGTTTTTTTCATACACAAAAAGATGAGCATTCCCTTGGTTAAATACCTATCCCTTTAGGCACTTGGATCTCTTCTCTAATATGTCAGAAATCAATTATCTGGTTATCCTCTAATTTATTAAACCTCATGTCTCGGATTCTGAAAATATTTGAATGCTGCTGTAATGCATTTTGTACTGGCAGAGTGATTTGTGCTAATACATTTTGCACGACTCAGCCGAGGCATCTTGGCATTCTGAATCAATTGTAACTGTATTGAATACAGTTTAATTAATGTCCAGTGTAGCGTGTCTTGGTGAAGCGGACAGCTGGCAGCTTATCTTGTGTGACCTTGGGTGACAGACACAATCTGTGATAATGCTAATGTGTGTCTTTTGTTAGTTGATACTGGGGGAGCCAAAAAGTCAGGGCTTCTAACAACCGAATGATTAGTACATATCCATGGGGATAAAGATGGGAGAGAAGATATGTCTGCCATGAAAATGTCTCAGTACCTTGTGATTCACAGACAGGATGATGCCACATGCAAGGCAATAACATTTCATTTTACAAAGTACCTTACACTGCTTTCACCAAAATAATTCATTATTACAAGGAGGTAACCTAGGCTGGGGCAAAAAGGCTGGAAATGGTGAAGGATTTTAAGGAAATGAGCAGCTTCTTCGCTTGTTTTTAGTGCCATCACAGCTGGCAGATCTGGGCAGATCTTTTCTTAAAGAGTTGCCAGTAAGACAGTCATGTGCCTGGAAAGAGTTAGGGTATTGCACAAAGTTAGTGTGGGGTTGTAGGACACCCCCCCCCCCCCCAAAAAAAAAAAACCCAAAAAAACCCCAAAAAAACAAAACCAAACAAACTAAAACCAAACCCAAAACCAAAAACAAAACAGAAGAGAATAAAGAAAGGATCAATGTTTCTGGTCAAAACTCACTAAGACATGGAGTCAAACTCATGGAGAAAAGGCTAAGACAGGAAAGACTTGTAAAGCCAAGAATAATGAGAGAAGGAACAGAGAACCTTTGGCATCAGCTCCTGAGTGCTCACGTTTGTGTCTAGGGAATTGTAAAATGTTCATAAACCCAGATTAACTTGTTGTTCAGAAATTCTAATAACCTAGAATCATAAAAAAAATCTAGCTGGACAGACATGGAGAAATTATGGAAGAATAATTTTCCCAAAGGATAGGGAGAATTTGCTAAAAATAATTTTTCCTTGTCGAAATACAGAACTCAAACTGGACACAAAAACTAGATGACTAGAAATGGAAAACCGAGGTCAGTGGATCACCATTCACACTTATTTGCATAAACGAAGATATAAGTTTTCAGTGTACTTACCCCTTGTGAGTACAACATACTGAAGATGGAGAAGCCTTTCTACAGCTTAAGAAATACTAATAACCATTTCTAGTAATGACAATTTGAAATGGAGAAATAGTCAAGAACATCCTCTTAAATATGTTCACAGCTTATTCTTTTTACTTCTAAACACCTTGTAAAGCTATTTCTGATGTCCCTCTGGCATTCGGAAGGGAGGCTAGTGGGAAAAATAGTGCAATATCTCACTTCACATAATTGCCAGCAATTGCTGATGCCCTAATTTATCTGTATCACAGAATTTTTCTCCACCAGCTTTCTAGCCAGACTTGTGCTGGAAGCGTGCCATGGCTGGTGTGGAGCAGCAGCCACAAGAGGGCTTTGCCAGAGGCCCTGATCTGGGTTTCTATATGCTATTAATATACAAACAAATAATAATAAAACAACTGACCCTTTACTCAAAAAATAAATCTGTGTTTGATTTGCCAAAAGTTTTCCCTGTGCAAATTATTTTCAAGGTTCTGTTTTCCTTAAATTCTTTTCATATAGTTATATTCTGGAATAATACCTCATTGCTGCCAGTTGCTGCAAGCTTTATAACATGGACAAGTGTAGCATGATAATTTTTTTAATGGATATAAGTTAATAAAAGCTAATCAGAAAACCTCAGAAGCATTTCTAGTAGAAGATTAAATTCATTCTATTTTGAAACATTTTATGTTAATGAAACTTTGTTCCACAGTAGGAATTACAGGGGATCCTGATAATGTTGAAATATCTTATTTTTCATGCTGTGGTATGGAATATATTAGGTTAACTTAGAAAGAAAAATAGTAAACTTTATTTAATATACATAGGAATACATATGTATGTGTGAAAAGACACAGCAACATTAAAGAACACGGTGTAGCTAGCTGTTTGGGTTCCCAAAACGTTCCTCTTTAACCTTGAAAAACAGGAAGAAAACATAATTTACCTTATTTTTTTTTATAATAGGGTTATGCCATTAATATATTGACCCTTCATCACAAAAGAGACCATGAAATCTACAGCCAAAGCCAACCTCATATCACTGCACTCAAAATAAGTAGATAAACCTTACACTCTCAAAAAAACCCTGCCCAGTAGTTGTCAAGCCTGTAAATATTGAGCACAGTATTCTGTAAACAACAAGCCCAGCTCAGAGACAGCAGCAATCTTATCTTACTCCAGAATTTTCCCATAAAATGGAAAGTTGTTCAAAATGAGACTTTATCACATCCTCACCTCTCCATTTTGGACTAGAGAAGCAAAGTTGTGAAAAATTAGCTGGTTTTTTGTTTTTCCTTCAATCAGGTACAATTTACAAACTTAATTTTCCACTTTCTCACTAGAGCTCCTCTGTCTGACCTAACTCTGCCATCTGAAATCACACCCTAGACCAGACTGGCTCAAGCTCCTTAACAATATTATAGCTCCATTGTGCCTGAAAATTATGGCATGCAGTTGTTTTCCATTTTCCCTGCTTATCAGTTGAGCAACAAACACTTGCACTAAGTGGGATATTTAGCTCTGTTCCCATCTGGCTACAGGTGTCTACACCACCTCTCCAGACTGCAATGTCTCCTATTTTATCACTGTATCCTTTTGATCAAGGAGCATCTTTGAGCAGGTCTATTCTTCGCCTCACAGCCAGTGTAACCTGACTAATCTCTCCCCTCCTGCTCTCATACAGTAGGTGGGAGACACACTCAGGCAGGCAATTTGGGAAATATGGATGACAGGCTCAAAAATGCTTTGTGTTGAGCTTTTTTTTCCTGTTTCTCCCAAACGAATTGTGTAAAGTAACAGCTGGGAAGGTAAATACATGTGCCTCCTAATCTCCTTCTCCAAGGGTATGTTGGAAAAACTGTGATTTCACATCCAGCAACAGCTGTAGCATCAGAAAGCCTACTGTTTCAGGAAGAAAATCTGTCAGCCCCGTTAGGTGCCACCATTCAGTAAGGTACTTAAGTCACTCCTGCTCTTCAATAACAGAAATAGCTCCATTGACTTCAATGGGACAACTCAAGTGCTCTGAGCAAGGCACACATACCTTTCTGAACTGGGTCCACAGCTGGCACTCTTATCTGCCTGAAGCTCATGTGAAGCTGCTCTGCAGGGCAGCTGTAACTGTTAGCAGTGGCCTGAGTCTCAGGCTGAGCAAAAATACTTCATTTTCAGTGCTGAAAAGAACCCATTGGCCTTCCTTTTCAAGCTACTATAGTAAAATTATAAATAAGCAAAGGTCAGATTTCAGACTGTCAAACTATTATCAGGCTACCATCCACAGTATCTCTTCAGGAAAATGCATCATTGCAGAACTAACAAATCAGCTTTGTACTGCAAAATCCCCCCAACTGTCCATGTAATCATGGTAATTGCATATAACAAGGCATGGATGGGAGTACCCACTGCATAGCAAAGCCTGGAAATCACGGCCAATCAGTTACAGCTCAACACACACATAAACAAACACAGGGTTTTCCAAGAGATGACTTGAATAAATGCATGTGCAAACCTATTGACCGCACTCTTACATAGCCTGTAGGTAGCCAACATTGATTTTAGCAGTTCAAAACAGCTGGAGGAGAAAGGAGGGAGGGCGATATAAAATACACAAAAGTGAAACATGGAGGATGGAGATGTGATGGAGGAGAGTGAAGGATGGTATGGGAAAGAAGCAGTGAATGAAAGCTAAGGGATGCATATGTATGTATGAAAAGACAGCAAAATCAAGGAATGCTCTGCAGATAGCTGGCTGGGCTCCCTCGGTTTGCCTACTTCTCCTCCCAAACAAAGGAAAAAAGAAAGAGAGAAAATAAAGAGCAGACAATTACAAACAAAAGAGCATGAAAACAGAATGAGTCAGGAGAGGGAGAAAAACTGATAAAACCAGGAGGACTAAAAGAGAGAGTACTGTAAGCTTTGATGGCATTTTATTTCATTTAATATATTTAAGCTTCTTTATTGCTGTATGACTTTGGCAGATGTCCTACATCTCTGCAAGTGTGAGAAAAAGACACATGGCAGCTATTTGGAACTCCTGGGGGTTTCACTGTTGTTGGCTACTTAGTGAGTTTTGTAATTAAAGGCAATTTAGCAAAGGTAGAAAGAGAACCTGCTGTTCACCAAAAGCCACAGCCCCTCCCCAAGTAAACCACCCACTCCACAGGAAAACTGATCTTTAATTGTTACTGGAGTCTTAGATTCAAAGACCAGGAGGGTACTCTCGAGCTTTTTAGGTTTGTCTTCGTAATCAAAGCTAAGGAGTTCACCTGAATCCCTAGGTGGACTCCAATACACTGCAAGGCAAGCTAAAGCAGGTGTTCAAAAGATGTTGAAATCCCAACTTCGAGAATTCACATGATGGCAACTTGGCAGCAAGCTGAAACAGTGACTGGTCACATGGGCACTCACAAAACCCTCAGCCTCTCTTCTCCAACACACCGCATGGCAAAACCCACCAGCCCTTTGGGGCTGGGAGCCCAATCCCTCAGCAGGGAATCACTCTGACCCCGAGATACTCAGTGTGAGGGCGAGGACAATGTTGGCACACTGAAGCTGTGGGGTTTTAAGGCAGGGAGATGTTTTCAGGCAGAGCTGAAAAACCTTCTCCAGCTACAATCCTGACTAGTTAAGACAACCTTCCTTTAACCTTAGCCACAGTGTTGTTTCTTTTTCTGCACAGGAAAGAAATCGACCTAAGCTCCCTGGATTCAGTAGATTTGCATTTAAACCTGATCACATTTTAAATACTTTTTATACTGTTCAACAGTATGTGCCATTGGGCTACACTGCACTGGGAGAAAAAGCGAATAAAGGATTTAATTACACTTCAGATGTCCCTGGTATAGCTTACTGTTGTCCTGTAAATCCTTCTTCTTTGCTTATCTCCAGCACAAAGAGGCATCTTTTCCATGGTGAGAAGGGGGCGGCAGGGGAATGCGGCGCGACACAGTGCAAGGATCCCTTTGTTGGCCAGGCTTTGTGTGGGAACGCACCCTTGGTGAATGACAGCCAGGCCTGAAAATTAGCTTTAGCTTTTGTGAGCTCAGTTTTCCTTCTAAATTACCACATTGCTGTAACTTCAGAAGCCAGGTATTTCCCTTGACAGTGAACGCTGCAATCTTTTGGGCCGGGATGCGGAGATCTGAATGCCAGGCATGATTCACTGGTAACTCGCTGCTATTTTACAGAGCTCTGAAATGACACCACTAGCGTCAAGCAATTTTAACTTTGCTCTCAGCCACAGATGCACTGAAAAACTCCTGCTGACACTATCAACACTTTTGCCTCTATTAGTGCTGCAGTGGGAGGATTTATTATTTTTTTCTAAATTTATTTCCCCACTAGACCCAGCTACTGTAAAGCTCTGGAGGTCTGTGTAACACAGATGATAATATTTTCATCAAATCTAGGCCAAAGAGAGAGCCTCTAGGGTAGAATCATGAATGCATAAAGCCTTTTTCCTGACTTCAATTTTACATTATGTTATATTCACTGTTATGCCCCAAGTTCCCAGTCAGGAGTGAAGCCTTCTGCACAAGGACATATCGAGACAGTCCTTACCCTAAAGAGATCACAGACTAAACCGACAAGAAGGCAGTTTAATTGTCACACTGCTACAGATGGGGAAATGGAGGTACCCAAGTCATGTAAGGGAGCCGCGATGTGGCCGATGCTAGACCAGGCTTCCTAATTCCTCTTCTTGCCTTTTAAATTCAGGCTGTGGAGGTCACACACACTCCAAAAAATACAGGGTAGGTCTAGTCAGTTATTCACACACATATTTCTGGGCTCCCGTGCTTTGAAATAAATTTTTAAAAGGAAAAATAAACATTATTGCTATGAAATACTTGACTGTAAAAGGCATCACCTTTGCCCCTTGTTTTATTAGTGCTCCCAAAGACCTTCTTCCCCCTGGGAAGAATCCTAAGCAAAATGCCCCAAGATTGGTTGCTGTGATTGAAAGAACTAAGGGATAGGACTAACTTGTCAGGAAAGAGGTTTTACAACATCTTGTGAACAAGCCTGGCTGTGTAAGTTCAAGCAGCCTGTCATTATCCACATATTCACTATGAAAATAACTCACCACTATTATCCTAAAATGTACAGATTACAGTCAAGTCCTGGACCCTGCTGGGACAGCAGACAGAGAACAATACTGGAGCAAAGGCTGCCCAGTATGTGGGTGGCAGAGATGGGGCTCCTGCACTGCATCCACTGATGGGATGGGGAAGTGCCATTCCTCCCAGTCCACGTACCCCACAGACAACCCCCGATGAAGGTGTAAACTTAGTAAAAGAAGTAGTGTCCCGAGGAAAAGAACAGGTGCCCAAGGATGTTCTGCCCAAGAAGGGGTGAGATGGAGTGAGGACATGTTCCCAGTTCAAGCAGGTCCTGGACAGCAACTAGTATGCTCATGGGCACCTTGGGGAATTTCTAGCATCCGTTTCAACCACTCAGACACAAAGATACCCCACTACCAAACAGCACTTTCAGAAAGCCCTCCAGGGTTACAGGGCTCTTTGCTTTGCTTTTAATGATTTCCTTGTGAGTTTCAACTCCTGAGCAATGTCTAGCTTTTGCCAGAGAAAATAAATCAGCTCTGCCCACTTTCAAAATGAAAAGTGTATCTCATAACAAAATCAATTTTATTTATCTCTAAGTTTTAAAACGCTGTAAGCAAAACTAAAAGAAAAGCAAAGACTTCAGGCAGGAGAAAACATTGTGTTTGCCTTACAGCAACTTTCCCCAGTTTAGTTATAATAAGAAAAGCTTTCTGTGCTTTGTAAAAACCTGAAACTGTATTCCTGTTTTCCACTGTTTTCAACTCAGGTGATTTTATGAGCCTGTTGTTATTTTTCAGTGTGGCAATCCCCAAAGGATCTGTTTTACAAATACTTGTTTAATTTCTTCTTGAATTCAAGTAAACTTTTTGCATTTACAGCATCCTTTGGCAAGGAGTTCCTTAGATGGCCATCCCCTCCAAGATGCCTGATTTCCAAGATGAGGAGCACTAGTTTATTCAGTCCTTCCTTACACAGAAACTCTTCCAAAACATTCATCATACTTGTTGCTTTTCTCTAATCTTGTTTGTTCTGCTATACTCTTGTTGAGCTAAGAGTCCCGGACACACGTGCACTATTTCAGATGTAGCTAAACTGACGGCAAACTGCTGTTTTCTGGTCTGTGCTCCATTCCTTTCGTTTGTTTTGCTTTTCTGAGTGCAGACAAGCACTAAGCTGATGTGCTGACAGAACTAGCTACCCCAACCCCAAGGGCTTGCTCCAGAGAGATGATGGTCAGCTCAGAGCCCACCATTTCATATGTGAACCTAGGACTGTATCTCCCTGTGCGTACCATTTCACACTGATCTACATTGAATTTCATCTGCCAGTTTACTGCCCAGTCATTCACTGCTACAAGAGCCTTCTCCAGTTCTACACAGTCCTTCCTCTTCCTTATCAGCATGATAACTTTATAACATCACCAAACTTTGTCACCTCATCGTTCCAGCACAGATCCCTGCAGAACCTCACTACAGACCTTCTCTACTGTTTCTCCTTTTTCAGGCAATTGTAGATGCATGCCAGCAACATCCCTTTCATGCTTCATTTGTCTTAAAAACCTTTTGTGAGGAACATTATCAAAAGCATTCTGGGAATCCATGCAGAGTATATTATTTGGACCACTCATACCCACATGCTTTTTAGACTCTTCAAAAGATGCCAAGAGCTCTAACTTCAAATGGGATCATTTTCTCAAATCAAAATACATTCAGATGTTTTTGAAAAGCTAGGGATGAGTGTTTCTCTGAACAATTTAGTCAAACAATACGGTCCTGTTTTATTGTTAACTATCCACAATCAGATATTTACTAATTGCTTTCTGTTTCTAGGTGCATTACTCAATATTTAGCTGCACATTTTATGAGAACACCATTCCCTACAGCATCTTCTACGAAGAAACAAAGCTCTCTCTGCATAAAAGTGAGACCTACTGAAACGGCTTGCTGGGTTTCATTCACATTAACCTTCCCTTCCTGTCGTGTTTAGTAATTTGGCTTATTAGGTAACTATCAAAAAGGTTATATACTACATATACTATAACACTATTTTCCCTTGATGGTGTATGGCCGATATATTTATGGGTTCAGGTTGCATCTAGTTGCAAGAAGGCTGAACTGACAGAACTTCATTAGGAATGGAACACAAGATACTTTCAAGTGTGAAAGTCACTGGAAGCTCTGGTAAGAATGAAGAAATGTTACTGGGCCTTTTCTCTCTTCCTGTGAAACACATTTTATGAAGTTCTCAACTAACTGTTGCTTATTTCTTGTACCCTGCTAATTAGCAGATACTTACAATTTAATGATACACTTTATGAGTACACCAAATGACTTAAGTGAGACACAGTGTTGTGGTTTGGTGGTGTGTCTGTGTGGTGCAGTCACCCCACAGTAAGGGCGGACAGTGCTGGTTTTACCTTCCACTCCTGTTTGCAGGCAATTCCCAATTTGTTGGAGTTCTCGAGGTAACACGGTGAACCAGCACAATTACCTGGTGTCCTGGCCATGACTCTGCCTCTCATGTTACCAGTCTGAGAAGTCACAGCCAGTTTTCTGCAGCAGCAGCAGCTACTTCTGCCAGGCAGCCCTGTGTGCTGGCATAACCCGCAGAAGAGCTGGCCAGAAACTGATGCTCTGTGCACATGCGAGCATGTATGTTTAAACATATTACAGAGGTTGTACCCATTGCACATGTTCTTCACGGTGGCCTGGAGGATAATTTGAAATTGTCTGCATGTCACTGAAGACTGGAAAATTCAGTCCATAAACTCAGGACAGACAGGGAAATATCAGTAACTCTTGCACACCTTAAGGACAGTTAAAGAGAAACAATGCTGAAGACCAAATTATTAAAGGATAAAACAACCTTAAAGAAATACTAATAAGGATTTATATGTCTCTATTTATAAGCCACCATCTGTACTTGATTTGCCATTTGCCATATGGCAAATCAAATATGTAGAAAACAGGAAAGACTTAATATCTTTCCTCCACGTGAGCTGAAGTTCAGCCAGATGAGTGGAAAAGCAACACTGTAGCTGCTGACAGCCACAATAGCATACCACTAAAGACAGATACATTATTCATTAATGCTATAGAAGGTCCAAGAACATAAATTTGTCACAGTGGAATTTGGCTTATATGCAACACCCAAAAAATGCCAGTGGAAACAACCTGGAAAGGAGGCATCAGTAATTATTAGCTCCTCATCCTCTGCATCCTGTTGGTTACATGTGCCACAGCCAAAAATGCTTTTTTTTTTTTTTTCTTTTAATCTGTTTCTTCTTCTCTTCTCTATACCTTAAATCTCTTCTGCTTCTCTCTATTATCATTCAAGTGATGCCCAAGCAATTTTCCTACCTGCCTTCCAAATTTTGTGAAGGTCCTAAAAGCTTAATCCTCCTGCCCTTCTGCTATCAGAGCCAACAGCAAGTGCAAGTTCAGTTGCCATCCCCATGCTAGTATTCCCTGATCAAGCCTGATTTCACACCCGCCTCCTCTCAACTGACACCTCCCTGGGGGTGGTGAGCCATAATGTCAAGGTCTACATGAGCTATAACAGAGCTTTTAACCTTCCCTCACAGCCAACAATTCTACACAGTCCAGGGAATATATCAAGCCTGACCCATCTTCTATGGCAATAATTTGCTCTGAATTGTTCTGGATACTCTTTGTGGCTACACCGCCTTTTGATGTTACAGTTCAGCAGTGAGGTGAAGCACTATTACTGCCATGGGTGCTGCCCTCACATCCAAAACCACTGTGCTGCACAATTTTATTCCTCAGTATAAACCATTTCAACTTACTACGTCTTACTACTATAATGTGAGGGAATTTATAAACAAAATTCTAAAGCCCAAGTTAAATGGTTTTAGGGGGCCATGTCATACTTTCATTACAGTGGGGGCTGGAAGGAGATTTTGAATACAGGATTTCTTGAGCTGTATTTTCTTCAGCAGGTCAGTAGCAGTTAGATGTCATGTTTATGGATCAGAGTAATCAGATGACAATATTACAGGTTGTAGCAAGCAAGACTTTTTTTTGTTGTTGTTGCTTTTTTCGTTTGTTTGTTTGTTTTTTACTGGAATATGACTTTGAGTGCTACTGAAACTACATACACCAAAAAATGACCTGCACAAGAGTGTCTGAATTCTTGCAGTGCTGTTGTTGACTACTGTTACTGGTTACATTTTAGAGATAAGAAAACTTAACTTTTCTGTTTCAGAAGGAAATTCTACTAACACTTATTCTTGCAATCAGACCTATGTTATTAAATGACGTTGATCATTTAAGTAGAGCATAAACTAATTTTCAATTAATTGTCTATAGCACTCATGGCTATAGCTAGGATGAGAATTTGGGAACTGCTGAGCAATGTTACACTGCCTAAGCACTGCCCCGTCTATTTCCATATCTGTACTAATATGAAAGCCGTAGGACTACTCCAAACCCTTTAATATAGGGAAATTAAATATAACACAAATGACATGACAATGCCATCAAAGCCTATGTCGGGAAGAAATTCAGGCTTGGTCACTTACATAATTAGTCAAATTGCAATCAGTATATTACAATGCAAAGCTTTAGAAGGCTTTAGTCAAAGCAGTAAGTTTAAAGATCAACATACTGTTAAAGGTTGAAATATGATGCTTATCAAACTGGTTGGCATGTAGAGGCTGAGAAGATGTGACAGTTTGTAACATCAAATATGTGTTGTTCTCTATCACTAAAACTATGTGAAGTGCAAAGATTTATCACCCAAAATCCAGACCACAAAAACCCTCAGCTTTAACCCAGTCATGTTAGAGATTGCATCTTTTTAATTAACAAATTCTTTTTATTATGTGATATGGCACCTTTGCAAATCCCATAATATCATGTTGAAATGTGTGACACAGATTCCAGTGAAGCCAGAGAGCAGCTTTTACAAGATCATTACATACGTTTGGTGATATAATTTGTCCAGGGCCAATTTTGGCCTGGTTATTCTCCTTTTCATTCATTCCAGCTAATGGACTGTCATGACATGGATTGAAAAATATAGTTTAAAAAGTAGAATCAAGAAGTGCTCTGTCAGAACATTTGGAAGTGGAAGCAATACAAAATAATATACTTTATATAGCTCTGCAAGTTTTTAAAGATAGTAAAAGCAAAGTCACCTAGCCCTCTTCAATTTAGCAACATTTCACTTCCATTGGTGTATTATCTTTTCCTCAGTTATTTCCCTCTTAATGCTTTTCAGTACCTTCATCAGTTTCTTGAAGAAGCCAAACAGCACAAATCTCTGAACAACATCTCTGACATGAGAGGAAAGAAACCCTGAAAGACTTTTACTTACATACTTCTTCACTATCATCCTCCAGAGCTCAGATTGCTTCATGGTATGTCCTTTCTCAGATGTACGAAATATCATAACCCACAACGTGAGCCAGTGAAAAAAAGTGGAGAAAACAATAATAATGAAATACTATCATAAGTGGAATGATGTGAACTGATTTTTTCAAAACAGTTTTTTCCTTTTAAAACTGAGCTAAAATGTTACTCATTGAGCCAAATCTACCACAGACTTAAACTAGACCGTGACCTGGCCCACAATGCATCACTATACACACACGTGTGACAGAACAAATAAAGGTGAAATCCTGCACAAATTGTGATGAGCTGAAAGAAATCACTAAAATCACAAAGTAAGTTTTAAGGGAAGGAAACCGTAAAGTTAATTCCCAAGTCTTCAAGGCAAAATTAAGGCCTAATTAAGATGTTTGGCCAAAGTTTAGTAGTTATATAAAGAAGGCACATATACATTCTCCTCCCTGAAGATAAATCAGCTTGTAATTACTAGAGGGCCAGGAGACTGGGAAATTAAGAGGAAACCCCCCTGTGTTACAGGCCCCAGCTGGCCTGGTGCTTGTGTTTCTGCCGATTATCTCGAGTGTTGGTCTCTGCCAAAAATCAAGATGAAACTTTAATGTAATGCAATTTCCTCATTTTCAAGAATGAACATGTGAGTGCAGAATGATAATCCAGCCCTGTTGCACCTTTCCTTTGTATAGCCTCTGACTCTGAAACAGTATTAGCAATGTGACTGAAAAGGAAATCTAGTGGTCCTGTCAGTCACAGCTCCTACAAATGAGATGCAAAGGTGATGAAAGTTCACCGTTCTGTAGTAAAGTGATAGATATAAAACATATTATTTTGAATAATAAAAATTATAAAATACTATTTTATAGCAATAAAATAAAATCAAGTACTGAACACTACAATCATCTCACCTGTGTTTCAGCTAAACTGAACTGTTACATGCTTCGCTGGGAAATTAAGTGTTTTTAAGGGAGGGAATAAAAATTAACTAAAATTAATTTGACAAAAACTTGTTTTAAATGTCTTTCTATATGTGGGATTTAGGTTGTGCCCCTCCACTCAAGTGCACATACCCTAACAGATAATCGGTAAACATAAGCAGTAAACAGTAGAAGTTCTGTTCTCCAAGATGCACAATATGAACAGTGTTTATCCTAGGAAATGCTTTCAGATTTCTCTGAGGCTTACAAAAGGCTTACAAAATCCTAGGAGGAAGAGAACAAAGGACTGAACCCTATAACCAGAGCTGTAAGTCTTACGTCCCATTATGTTATTTTGGGGTGGGAGAGAAATGTATTCCGTGTGCCCTGCCATGCTTCTCAGGAAGGAATTTTGAAATACTGTCTGCCCTTCCTTTTGAGTAGCTTGTCTTCTGTTCCATATCATATAGCAAAAGCTCACGTGAGAATGTAAACCTGGTTGCAGAGATTTTAATTCCTGGCCTGGGTAGTATCCATAATTACTATTGTTGTTTCCCATCTCACCACCTGGCAGTGAACCGCAGTCCAGAAAACTTCCATAACTTCCCCTTAACTTATTTCTTCAGCTTTCTCACCCTCGTTTAGCATGATATTACCAGAAACCAAGCCCAATGTTACAGGGAGAGGCAGGAGATAAGTAGCTACTAACTGGCTTAGACAATTCTCTTTAAGGGTTGGACTGATTCACAGCAGTTGCTTTCAGACACAACTGCAAGCAATCATGAAAAACTTAAGAGATCTTTTAACTGGAGAATAATTAAATGAATGATTTATACAGGTCATGATTCAGACAAGCATTTAACTACACAGTTAACTTAAAGCGTATATTGAAATCAACGGCAACTGGGTATTAGCACAGATGTTAAACCAAGTCTTGTTTCAGAATTCTGTGGAAGTGATGGCTACCATGTGGACAAGGAAACACATTGGTGATGTGTAGATAACTGCTGGACTGTAAGTCTGAGTCTATTTGGTCTCAAGTAAGTTTGAGCTGCAATTTAAATTAGGTTTGAATAAACTGCACCAATGCTAAGCTGAAGTATCCTAAAGCCCACTTAAGAAAAGCATTTCTACTAAACATAGAATCATAGAATGGTTTGGGTTGGGAAGGACCTTAAAGATCATCGAGTTCCAACCACTCTGCCATGGGCAGGGACACCCTCCACTAGACTGGGTTGCTCAAAGCCTCATCCAGCAAAGGAGGTAATTTTTTCCTACTGAAAAATAGAAAATAAAAAAATAGAAGAAAAAAAATAAGAAAAAGGGAAAAAAACTCAGGACATGTTTAAAATTAAACAGTGTCAGTGTTTTTCCAAGCACCCCCACTCTATGATGAGGGCAACTACCGAATCTGAGAAGCAAGTATGTTTACAAAGGCCTTGAATTCTTTGAATTCTGGCAACTGAAGTTCAGAGGTGACCTCTGCAGAAGACTCTCATGTACCCTTCTGTCTTGGAAGATATTTTGCACCTCTGCAGGTTATTAAAAATTTCTGTGATTGATTCTGGACTTCTGTAGTGGCTGTAGTCATCTTTTTCCTTTTTTCAGTGTCTTCATCCAGGGTCACGCTGGAGCAAGGAAATGATGGCAGCATTTACAAGCTTCTTCAGCCTCCCTGGGTTTAGGGCACTTCCCCTATAATCCAAAGGGCTTTTCTGATGAATGCCAGACACCCACAATCCCCTCTTTTGTAGTGATCCTTACCTATGAACTCCTAAACTGGCCAGTGCAGCTCAGGGACGTGCATCTAATGCATTTTTTTAGAAATGCATTAGGGTGTTGGGGTGTACGAATACAATCTGGGCACCCAGGGCTGAAAGAGACACAACACCTTGTGTTTGTAAGAATACTCAGTTGCTGCTATCACTAGAAAAGTCTCAGGCATGAAAAAATTAACTTTTTCAAGAAAGCACAGATCTGCAATAATAGGACCAAGTTCAAGAAGAACAATTTGCATTTAGATCCTTAACAATAACGATCCTCTTTAGCTGTTCCTGCATTTTAGCCTGTGAGTTTGTCTAATTGCCTGCTCCTAGTCACTTGGGGCTGGCTTTCCCTGGGGCATTCGTAGTGTGATGCGTTTCTTATGTGTAGAGACATACTGGGAGCTCATCAGGCTGCAATCATTACAGACAGCTTTCAAACCTGCTCAGAGCTGCTGGCATTAGCTTAAGTACAGCCACCTCTTTTTTTCTGCTTCCTTGGCTCTCTTTTTCTGTGAATGGGCACAGGGATATCACATCATAACATGGGGCACAGAGCTTTCCCCTCTTTCCAGTGTTTTAATTAACGTTTCTATTATATGCACTCATTACCACATTCCTGGCTTCAGCTTTAAACTGGTCATTCTTGTTACAAGCCCTCTAGGACATAGTGGTAAAACTTTACACATCTTATATTATAGCAATTATTAATCACAGGTACGTTCTAGTGATTGAACAGCAATTGCTACCAGTCTAAACATCATACTTAAACAGAAACAAATGACAATGCTAGGCATGGCAGTACCTGCGTAGGGCAATGCTCTTGTGACCCCATTAGTTTTATGGGACCCTTTGGGGGCTTTATCACAACTACAACTATTCCACAGCCCCACTGTGTCTGGGCAAGTAAAGTGCTTCTGTGGCAGAGCAGGTGTGTTGGATGCACTTATTAAGGAGAGCTACTAAATCAACTGATGACCAAAGTCTACAATTTGGATAGTGGCTAGGAAATACTCCTCTAAAAAGCATGAAACAAACCAGAAAACATTAATTGGCAGAGATGGAGACGGCCAGCATGATTTGTCTTTAAAGCCTACAAGGCTAACACCTGCAATAGATTTTTGGACATGCAAAAGAAGAGCTGAACTTGGGCAAATCCTTTCAGTGAGGCTCCACTGATACTTCTAGCCAAGAGAAAAACTAGCAGCCAAGAAAAGGACGGATTATTTCTTCCAGATGGACTTTGGCTGTCCTGTCCCTCTCCTGCACCAACCTGGTACAGCCAGAAAAGCTGTTTGGCCAAAAAGTATCTGTGTTGGTAGTATTGGTTAGCTTTCAGATAGATCCATTCCCCCTCCAGACCTCCTGCGTGGGTGGGAGAAAGACCTTTTCTGTGCTTGGATCAGCTTAAAGCAACTGTAGGAACACATTGCTAGCCTAAATATATGCTGGTGGTGTTTCAGTTTGGTTTTTTTTTTTTTCTTCTGATAGCACTTCACCCTTTTTGTGTTTGCCTGAGCTTAGAGGGTGATTGGTAGGCATTTCATAAGAATGTGGAACAACCAAAACAGGAAGCTGAAACAGAGGCTTTATATGCAGGCTTAGCCTAGTGGGAATAAGTTCTTTCTTAGATCACTCTAATTGTTTTAATAATTAAGAAACAATTTTGCTAAGCTCTATTATACTTGATTTTAATAAAATCACTCATGTAGAGCCAAGAATTTCAGCAGCACTTCATGTTCATACAAAGAAAAACACATCCCTCTTCAGTTGTGCCTTCAGGAGAAATGAATAAAATGTGTGTGAATATTTAAACTGAGTTTTTAAAATCTCTTCTATGTTTATGAATTTCTTCTATGCTGACAAAATGAATGACATTGGACAATAAGTGTCCTAACCGTTTTGCTTTAGGCTGTTATGGCTCTGGTGCAGAAAAGCACTTGACCACCTACTTTACTTTAAACAGTTAAGTGATCACATTAAACTCAATGGAACTGCATTTAGACCTAAAATAAAGCATGTTCTTAGGCAATTTTTCTTCTGGGGGCCTCTACTTTCCATTGTTTATGTAAGTCGATAAATTTTCACTCTAAGTTAAAATTAGCCAGGATTTTCAAATTCAAGACAATAGGAGATCTCTAATTTGCAAGGGGTGCAGGCTTGGCAGCTTTGTATCTCAGACTTGACATTCTAGAAACAAGGCTTGAAAACCACCCACACATATCTAGAAATGAAAGGGGAAAACTCTGATCTCTGTCTGGCTGCCATGAAAACCCAGGGTGGCTCCAGTGAGAAAAAGAAAAAAATGTCCTTGACTGATCCCACTGAATTTTCTATGCTTTGGGTTATTTGTTTACATTTCCTTTTCTCCACACATTCCCAGGGTCAGTGGCATCCACCAGTGCACTCCAGACCTGGTTCATTTGGGAGGTCTTTATGGAATATGAGCTGTTTGCATGGTGAAGGTAAGTAACTCCATGAAAAGCATCTACTAGGGGCAAAATTAGGTGCCATTTAGCTAAACAGGTCTGATGCAGGGCGGTACCCATCCTGGAATGTATAGGTATCCCAGCACAGCTAAGAAAACAAAGAACGTGTACACCACAAGCATGTTTTTAAATTTTCCTTTTAAAAATTTCATGCTTAAAAAGCATTTTTAAAAGCGCATTTTTTTTTTTTAAAAGGACTATTAAAAAAGTTTCCTCATCAACCTACATTTGGAAAGACTTCCTTTTTAGCTGCATGACTGCTGAAGCAATAAACTCATTCTCTAGGTCTAGTTATCCAGGTGCCAAGGGTAAAGTAACATTAGAAAAAATTTGAGGGGAAAAAAAGTCCAACAAATGCTGCCACTAATGGCACCTGGAATAAAAAATACCTTTTGTACCGCACCAAGGTAAAACTGTAAAGTTAATCCCTGTATTTGCAGCCACCTGCTAGAAGGTTAAACATGAACATGATCAGGTCAGAATTTCTCTGCCTTTGAAAAAAACACACTAGTCTCAGAGAACTGCCAAAGTCAGGAATATTTGTTCTGTATGTGTGAATACAGCTGTTTAGATGACTGCGTTGGGCAAGATGTCCTGCAGGCAGTTTTTCACTTATATTTTCTTTATCACTAGATGTCACTGTACACACAAGTGTGTGCCTGGGACTCCAGGCAAGCCGGGCACCCATGGCCTGAGGACATAGGAAGAAGTAACATCATGTTTGAGCACTGCTGTTTGGCTTTCACTTCTGTCATCTGGATTTGTGTCCATTTCAGTTTTCACTTTATTTTGAAGCAGAAGCAGGTTTATTCACTTTTGCAGGAAAGTGTCAGAGTTGATTTGAGGAATAATTTCTTTTTTCTTTTAACTTTGAAAATTCAATTAATGAGATGCTTTAGTATATTCCAGCTCAAGTTCAACAAGCAGAGAGCAAATGGGCCAACCAGGCTGAGTTTAAAGGACATCTTTCCATGAGCTACTGCTTCCAGTGCACAGCTAAGGAGCAAAACCTAAACTACAGCTCGAGTTAATAACAATCATAACTGAACTAATGGTGCAGGGAAGAGACCCACAGCAGCCTCCCAAACTCAGATGCCATCACAAGTGAGCCCGTTCCTTCCATGCACAGGTAGCCAGAGATGGGGATTCACTCTGCTAAAAGACACGTCTTCCCACAAGACTGAAACTCAGCTTAAAGAAAAAGCCAGTTTAAGACCCATCTATTGTAGTGTATCATTGAAGCCCTTTAATCTTAATGAATTATCCAGCAACAGAGACATTCAGATCTTTTAGGAATATGCACATTAGAAAGCAGTTGACAATGTCATAAATGTCTTTCAGTGATATGAGTATCTTGTGAGATTTTTGACTGTCACATAATTTGTACACTCTCTGATTGGAGACTGAAGCAATAAGAACAAGAAAGTTAAAATCAAAGTGATTTTTCAAGACAGCTGCACCAATTTCTCATTAAAAGATACTTGAAAATAGCTGTGTGATTTTTACTTTTCCGTAAACTTCCTTTTGGACAAAATTAATTTACTTAAACACAGATATTAAATTACACGAGTCACATAAGGAATTAAAGTGGATGCACAGGGATAGATATTAGCTGGTGTAAAACAACACTGCTTCCAGAGACTTCTGATTTACATCAGTTAGGAATTTGGTGAGCAGGTTTTATTTGGTTCAGTGTTCATAGATGATTTCCCATTCATACAGATTTACTAGAGCTTGTTAAATTTCTCTTTAATAATTTTAGATAGGAAGCTCTATAAACCACTGGCATTATTGTTTTGTATAAGAGATGATATATTTCCAAAGAGTTTTTTATGACTTCAAGATAGGCTCAAGTGTGAAAAACACAGTGACTGCAAAGGTAGATTAAAGCATCTTGATCCTCAACATCCACGCAATATAAGAGCAATAACAGACCATTTTATAGGTTCACATCCTTGACTCTAAGAGTTACTTATGATATCATATTGGATTTGGTAAATAACTAGAATCAAGGTGCACAAGGGATAGAAAGACTGCAGGAGAAAATAGTGTCTTCTCTTCACATGGAAAATTCCCAGTGATAAAATCTGAATTTGCCTTTTGTTTGCACTAAGAAAAAAATTGGCAATATCTCCATCCTGTGACTAGAGGAGTGTCTGAGCATTTCCAGCTTCCTGCAAATGCATGTAAATTTACAATGTGGTCTACAAAAACATTTATGCGTGTGACTTTGACATTTGCTTTTAAGAAATATTTACACACAGTTAATTTGAAATATTGAGTACTCACAGAGAACATGAACAAGAAGCAGTCATCGTAAAAGGCATTTATGTAGAAATTCCAACATATTACCAATATTTATGCACTACTTGCCCAGCTATAGCATACCAGATTGCTGGCTAGGATGAACCAAAGTACTCCTATTACTTATGTCAGAAGACAAGTGATAGTGCTCACCTTTCATTTCTCTCTACCTCTAGATACTCCATAGTTTTTATTTTTAAAAGAAAAAGTTCTCTATAAACTTTTGCTGGAGAGATGAAAATCCACAGTGCCTATCAAGGCTTACCCAGACCCCCCAGACAAACTGTTTCACATACTTTGCAGGTTTCTTTTTATCACAATTCACTAGTGACTTTTTGCAATGCCCATCCTGTTCTACTTCCCAAACTACATAACCTTTATTCTTCTTAGCAGTCATTTGAATAATCCATTTTATTCTACTGCAGATAGAGCCACCATCTGACATATTCTGCTCTCATCCTTCCACACCAACTTCACTCTGCCATGGCTTAGTTCTGAAAGCAATTAAGTTTCCTGTGGCAGCCTTTCACTTCAGCAATAAAATCATCTCAGCTTCAGCAGTATGGGAAATCAAATGAGGAGAGTGGAGCCGAAAAAATTCTTCAGTAAATTAAGTCCTGTTTGAGTATTACTAAAAGTGTTTCAGAGATTTTATCTGATATCTAATGCATCACTGCAGGCTACAACTTCTGATCAGCTCCGAAATGATATGGGCAACTCTGTCATGTTAATTTTCTAACTACATAATTACCAACAGAAATAACAACACTGGAAAGAAATATACCTAACAAGCCACTTGCAAAAATACTCTAGTTCTTCTAGAAATGTGAAAATTCTTCAAAATTCTTTGTCATATGAAAAGAGCATTGCATAATTACAAATGCAGTGATTTCTAAAAAAGGCTTTGAAAATAATTTGAGAAGGAGTGAAAAAACACGAAACGGTGAGGCGGCTGCCCTGGGCTCTCTCCCTGGCAATCTCCACCCCTCAATCCTGTCTTGGGGCAAATAATACCCACAAGTGACATCCAGTCTCACAGCAGATCAGCAACATGACCACAGCTTTTGGGGAGCTAACTCTTTGTTGGCCAGACGGTTAAATGATAATTGGGTTTGGAAGCCAACTGCCTCCCCTCCCCAGTGTCTTGTAACCTAGGCGCATGCAGCTCCACAGAAAAAATGGTCCCGCTGGAGGTCGTCATGAGATTTTCAACAATTACAAATTGTCCACATATCCTTTTGCATGCTTCTGCAAAGTGCTGGATGGACACATGAAAGGACAAATCCTAACCTAGCCTTTTTCTCTAAGGCACTGCAAAGCCCTCAACAAAAGCGTTATTTGGAGTCTCACCCCAGGAAGGCAGGTCAGAAAGAGACACGTGTAAAGGTCTGCAGCAGGCACTGTGGAGCCATAGGCACTGGAAGTGTAATTAAGGCTGGCAAGGAGGGAGGATTCAGTGACAGAGTAAGGACAGGAAGGCTGCACGCAGCTGATGGAACCAGATACCCACATCCAGATGTTGCACACAAAACCTAATACTGAGGTGTGTCCTAACTAGCACTAGAGCCTAGTAATGAAGGTACTGATTCTAACAGTAATCAGACAGCTGCATGTACCAATGCTCCACTCTGATAATGTCACCCACACCAGACCCATTTACTCCAGAGTAATTAAAAAGCCTGCTTTGGGAGCTTACAGGTTGTTATTTTTCTACACGTGAAGTGTCAAGTTCCATTGCTACTCACAACTCTCAACAGGTAGAGAGAAATTAGGAGCACACACAGACAAACAGCTTCCTCCCTCTACCCCATCCAAGGTTTATTTGTCCAGTGAACTTGTTGTGATCTCAGGGTCTAATGCAAATGCAAACAATGAACAGATATCCTTGATGTCTGATGAACAGCCTGTTCCTTGATACTGGGCCTCGTTTTGTGTATAAAAGCCTTCTTCCCACATCTATATTGATTTTTCTTCCCACGTCTATATTGATTTTTAGACTAATGGTTTTCATGATCCAAGTCTGGAAACTCAAGTAGCACTTCAGTAGTCAGTGGATATTGCTATTGCATCAGCTAGTATACTGGGGAAAACAATCAAAGGTGAGCGAGCTGAACCAGAACTTTGTATGGACACTTCGAAGTCTCGGAAACCTCTTCCATTAATCAACTTTTGAAAGAAGTTTGGTATCTCCTTCTTCAAGACATCGCCTTTAGCACATTTTCTGATGACTGCTGATGAGTAATCAAGGCAGTGTATTGTGTTTAGGCCCGGGGGGAAGAAATAAAGGGTTGGGATGCAGAAATAGAAGAAGAGAGGAATAAAACTTCGGATGTTGCTCTGAGTAGTGGCAGTCTCAGTGAGGTCAAAATTTGGCCCTACAACTTTATCCTCACTAGAAAATACAATGACACAGGGATCCCAGATATTTTTGCATAGTTTGTTGAATTCACATAACCAGGCAGTGACTGTTTGTCCAGTAAATCAGAGAAAAGATTTCTAAGCAGGTTTGGATAAGCCTTTGTCAGGCCCAAGGTCAGCTCTTGTAAGACTGATTCGGTTTGCTGGGACATCCTTGTATTTTGTCATTGACATTACCAGGATCTTGTTGAAGCTGTTTGCCATAGAATCATAGAATCACAGAATCATTAGGGTTGGAAAAGACCTCAAGGATCATCAGTCCAACCATCAACCCAACACCACCTAACTCACTAAACCATGTCCCTAAGCACCACATCTACACGTTTCTTGAACACCTCCAGGGATGGTGACTCCACCACTTCCCTGGACAGCCTGTTCCAATGCCTGAGCACTCTTGCTGTGAAGAAATTTTTTCTAATATCCAGCCTAAACCTCCCCTGGTGCAACTTGAGGCCATTTCCTCTTGTCCTATCACTTGTTACTTTAGAGAAGAGGCCAGAGCCCACCTCACTACAATCGCCTTTCAGGTGGGTCCCCTCCCAGCCCCCTCTTCTCTAGACTAAACACCCCCAGCTCCCCCAGCCACTCCTTCCTAAGACCTGTGCTCCAGACCCTTCACCAGCTTCGTTGCCCTTCTCTGGACCTGCTCCAGCACCTCAGTGTCCTTCTTGTGGTGAGGGGCCCAAAACTGAACACAGGATTCCAGGTGTGGCCTCACCAGTGCCGAGTACAGGGGCACAATCACTTCCCTAGTCCTGCTGGCCACACTATTGCTGATACAGGCCAGGATGCTGTTGGCCTTCTTGGCCACCTGGGCACACTGCTGGCTCATGTTCAGCCGGCTGTCGACCAGCACCCCCAGGTCCCTCTCTGCTGGGCAGCTTTCCAGCCACTCTCCCCCGAGTGTGTGGCATTGCAGGGGGTGGTTGTGACCAAAGTGCAGGACCTGGCACTTGGCTTTATTGAACCTCATACAATTGGCCTCAGCCCATCGGTCCAGCCTGTCCAGATCCCTCTGCAGAGCCTCCCTACTCACAACCCATGTTCCACTGACTAATACTCTTACAGCTGCTTTTCTCAGAAAGGAAGAAAAGCTCATGTTATCTTTAAAACAGGTGCCAGTAAAGCCCACTTTTGATGACTGTTTTTCCCATCTAGGCATACTGGAGGCTAGGTGACAGTCCACCTGCCTTCAACACATCAGGAACTCATTCAGCAGTTACACTGCTTTCTTTTATTGTACTGGAACTGCCCTGTGGTGCATATAATCATCTCCGAGTGGTTGGCCTGAGGCAATCAGT
The DNA here is from genome assembly GCF_000699245.1 of Pterocles gutturalis. Classification (NCBI taxonomy): domain Eukaryota; kingdom Metazoa; phylum Chordata; class Aves; order Pterocliformes; family Pteroclidae; genus Pterocles; species Pterocles gutturalis. The sequence goes on from NW_010116424.1 coordinate 40,449, forward strand.
GGAATCTCTGTCCCTCAGGTAGGTTATAAATAAAGGATCTGTCACCACTGAATAAGCTGTGAAACAAAGCTCCAAGGACGTTTGCCGAAGCAGGTGACCAAGAAACCAAAGTCGCTGAGGCACTAATGCACTGTGATGGAAATACATGTATGATACAACTTGGCTGCCAGCATCCTTAATTACAGGACATGGCATCATTTGATTCACAATGGAATAAATGGATATATTTATATATTTGGAGGTTTGAATGAGGATTTCCTGATTTCCTGATGAAGTCATTCCTTTATTACAGCAGCACCTTTCATGGCCCTCTACAGCTAAGGTCAAGTCAGCATTTCCATTAAAAACATCAAAACTATTTTCAGAGCTTTATTATTACTCATTTATAGAAAAACTCTGTACCGGATGAGACTTGGCATACAGGGCCTCAGTCTAGGGCAGAGAAAGGGAGAGGTGGAGATTTTTCTCCCTTCTTTGCTTTAAGTACACAAATAAATACACAAAAGTTAAGCAGCAGCAAATGATGTCTTTTAAAGACTAATAAATTCTGCATAAGCTTTTTCCTATAAATCCTAAACAGAGACTTCTGCTCTCAAGTACGTGAGGGGAGAATATTAAAAACCATTAAGCATTTTTGTCTGGGAAAGTAACTCCTTCCTATGTGCAGTGACTTTTTTTTTCCACGAGCAATTTTACAATGCTTTTTATTAATTGAATTTATTAATTGAAGACTCTGCACAATTAGTATAACAGACTGCAGACAAGGGTTCAGCACAGGAAGCAAACAGAGAGTTTTATTCTGGCATTGCTCTTGCATTGATGTAAATGCAAATAGCTCTCCCAGAAGCAGTAGACCTTCCCCAGGTGTAAGACCTCTGCCAGGGAGAGGAGGAGTCAGGCCCTGTGCACTCTGTTTTGGGAGCCCTTGAACAGGAGGCAGTAATGACTTCAAAGAAGCTGTCGTGCTCTTTCATGGGAATAATCAATATACAATACAACCTTGTTTATCCAAAGGGCTCAGGTGGCACTTAGGACCTCCTGATAAAAGGCAGTGCGAATGAAGGAGGGAAAGGTCCAGATGGGCACGACAAGATCACCCTACAGGGATCAGGAATCGCCTCTGCCTGCTGAAAATTGGGAAGACATATCCCCAAAGCTTTTTGGACAGCCCTCTCTCTACAGCAGACACTTTCTGGAACTCAACCTAGTCTTGAAAGAAAACTCCTGGCACAGCTGTCAGGAGCCACACAGACACAGCATCACAATGCCAAGGTGTGCTGTTGATGCACACGGCATCAGTGCAAAGAGCATACTTGTCCAGGACTTCTGCAATGTGGCACTGATCCTGCCATGCCCCAGTGCACCCAGTTGCACCCACTTACACATTCAGTCTCTTCCATTTTATGGAAGGAGGCTGCACAAGGAGCCTCTCTGCAGCCTGCCACACCCTCAGCTTTGTTCAAAATGCCATGCTGTCAGAGTCCTGGGCTTGCAAGATCCAGGAAGGGTGGAGGAACTTGAGCTGTCAGGAGGCTTGCTGGTTGATTATTTCTTTCTGCTTTGTGCTTTCTTTTATCTACCAATTTTGTGACCAGAGCCCTGGGTTAGAGTTAAATTGTGCTCTGCATACAGCTCCTAAGAGCTGTTTCCCAAAGAGCAGACCACCTGAAAAGAGATCCACCTGGCTAAAATTGCACACCCACACACTGGAATTTTAGATTTCCTAATGACTTGCCCATTGCTTGATCATCCTGAGCCCACTGCTAGTAACAGTCTGGGCCCATATTCCCCTGTACTGTATTCCTTTTGACACCTCCACATGGCTCTTTGGATGCTTCCATCACCTGAAATTGAAGGGTAAATCCTGAGCAATACCCTGTTCCTAGAAGATGGCAGATGGTGTGGATTTTGGACTGCAGTGTAGCTGTGTAAAAGGGGAATGAAGGAGCAGGGATTACAAAGGATTTATTTATGGACAGGGTGAGAGTAAATTTGCCACCTTTTACATTTTGTCACTGTTCTGTTTTTACATTTTGCAGAGCCCATGACAATGGAAGGTGCTGCAGCAGCTGAGTCTTTGGTCTTATGGTGACATAGAGGTCACTGTAATTTCAGAAGACATGTTTGGCTATTTTGCTTTGCAGAGTGAGACTCTCAAGCTAGGGAAAAAAACCACACACACGCACAAAACCCCCCCAAAACAAAAACACCCAGCAAATTATATGAAGTTTTTCCCTTATTTACTGTCATGAGGTTTGGCAATAAGGAGCCAGATAGAGGAAGGATTAGAAAAAGGCTGACTTCTGTGTTGCTGTCACTTACAAAGATGAGCTCACAGGCATTTCACTTGCAAAAGGAGAAGCTTTCTAATGACTCTTCTCTTGGCCCTAAGACTGCCTCCACTAGATCTAACCTACTCCTGGGGTGTGATGAGCTCAGACTTACTGAAAACTGGTCTAATGGAAATGGTGGTTTCAAACCCTGTACATCAATGGGGAATATTTCACAATGTCTCCAGGACATGCAGTACTGATGTGCCAGAAGAAACTATGTGATGATTAACCTCCAAGACATTTCTAATGCAGGCAGAGTCTAGAGTAAGTCCTTTCCTTGTAGCATATTCAGTACTGCCTGGCTGGGGATACTGTCTTTTCATACGGAGCAGTCCCATATAGCACAACCAAACACAAGAAACATAAATGGGTAAAACAGCTGTTACATCTCCCCAAATTCTACAGAAGTCTTAAATATCCTGTTGCTTATTCAGAGCCCCATATTCAACAAAAGAAATCAAAGCCAACGAAGTCGCTACAAAGTGGGTTTGCACAATGATATCAGGTTTGCAGTGAAGTGGGAATACATCCCTGATCTGCCCAGGTATGGAATGATGTTCTGTGCTGTCAGAGTCACTTCCATGTCCAATATCAGAAGCCAGTGATCTCTTTTCCTTAGGTCATTGCCTAATACTCTGGCAAATTTTGTGCTCTAACTCTTATGCACAGAAATCCTTGTTTTTGGTTTTTTTTTTTTTTTTTTTGTGCAAATCTGCTTGTCTAAGTGGAATGGAAGACTGTAAAACATTGAGTGTCTGTAACAAATGTTTCTTCATGCTCACTAACATGGACCAGAAGCCAACAATTGATGCACTCAGTAAGATCCTTGCATTGCACTAACCATTTATGAATGTAAACTGATTACTGCAGCCCTTTCCGTCTTAAACACACACCCTGCTAAGTACACGACCTCTACAGAAAAGTGTCTTTTAAGAACACAGGGACAGCCATAGCAGGCCAGGATCCCGTCCAGCCCCAGAACTGATCCTGTCTCCAACAACAACCAGTAGCTCAGACACAGAATCACAGAATCACAGAATGTTAGAGATTGGAAGGGACCTTGAAAGATCATCTAGTCCAATCCCCCTGCCGGAGCAGGAACACCTAGATCAGATCACACAGGAACGCATCCAGGCGGGCTTTGAATGTCTCCAGAGAAGGAGACTCCACAACCTCTCTGGGCAGCCTGTTCCAGTGCTCTGTCACCCTCACTGTAAAGAAGTTTTTTCTCATATTCAAGTGGAACCTCCTATGTTCAAGCTTGCACCCATTGCCCCTTGTCCTATCACTGATGTCACAGAGAAGAGCCTGGCTCCATCCTCCTGACACTCACCCTTCACGTATTTATAAACATTAATTAGGTCACTCCTCAGTCTCCTCTTTTCCAAACTAAGACCTAGGGACAGAGTCTGAAAAATAGGGTGACAACCTGAGTACACTGTAGCAATATGCCCAACATACGCGGACTTTAGGTAGACAGAGAAGACTGAACATGCTGTTTGCTTTTTGCACTTTGGAAACTTTATGAACTTTTGGTGCAGTGAGCTACAGAGTAAGGAATCCCTAAGAACTCATTAATAGGTGGTGTCTCATATAGCTCCATAGAGACTGAAAATAAGAAATAAAACACAGAGTATTTGGGAGAGATGCCTGTATATTTCACTGTAACATTTTAGATTTCCAAATGTTTCCTATTATTTAACATTTTATATATTTGCTCTTTTGAATTCCAAGGTAATGGGCCAAGTCTAGGAAGACAGAACAGGATCCAACCAAACCAGAAAAGAAAATTAAATTGTCACTTTGCTAAACATGACTCAAGCCCACAAAAACAAGAAAAAGCAGTGTTAAAGGCTCAAATGCCATCCTTGCCTCTGTCTGCTGCCTTTCAGGGAGTCTCCAAAGTAGGGGTGATTTCACAGGTCACACGAAATGCCTGGGCACCACAAGATAGGTTCAGGAGGGAGTCCCAGCCTTAACTCTGCATGCCGCTCCTTCTGTGGTTTAGAGTCAGACTCTCAATGTTAGTACAGCCTATTTTTTGTGGTTTAATAAATCACATACTTTAGCTTATGTAATGACTCAGAGTGAGTGATTATATTCTCTTCTGGCCCAGAGGTGGTGTGATCATATCCCAGCTCTGTAAAGCAATGGAAATCAATGGTTGCTGCTGGATTCAGTTCAGGCAGGCTGGGGTGTGTGGAGGTGGTGAGGGGCTGGCTCAAACTTTGAAAGTTTACTAGTTCCAGATGGAGTTGTTTACAAAAAATACAACATTTTTGAATCAGCTTGTGGTTCAAATCTCCTTCCTGACCTTCCCTTACCAAAACAGACTAAAAAGACATGGCTGAGTCTTTCTGCTGACTGACAGCCCATTATGCATGATCTAGTTTTCTCCTTGTTTTAAACCATTTTGTGAGTCCAACTACCTGCTGAAGTTTAAACATCCTTAAGAGCTGCATGGGGATGTGAAGTCACACGCTGCTCAGAGCCAAGGTTTGCTCTCCTGCACATCTAGCAGTGAAATCTGAAGCTGTTCACTGCTGCACATATCCTCCTCATTAAAAGGCTTTCCCATTACACAGAACTCTCTTGCATGAAGTACTTTGGCACCCTGATTGATTAAATCCCTTTGAAATCGTCTCCGTTACAACACATCTATGTTGTTGGGAGCAAGGGGAAGGAGTGGAGGGAGAGTTTCCCACATTATAAACTTTTGGGCTGCCCTGCGAAGCAGCAGAAGGAGCAGAGAATAAGCAAAGAGAAGTCGTGGATGGGACCTGAACTTTTGCTCACTTCCACTTCGCTGCTGGCACCCAAAGGCCAGACCTTGCCCATCTGGAGGGAGAGGCCAGCTGGAGTATCACATCGATAAGGGCAGGAAACACAGCAGAGTGAGATGCCTGCCAGCAGCACCAGCCTGTCCTCGGGGAAAAAAGCCCAGCCAGAGCGGTGGCACCCTGCTTTTTTGTTATTACAGCCTCCACTCTGCCATCAGCCCCACTGTGTTTGAGTGCTGGGGGCAATGACTGAGAAAGGAACCTGCTTTTGACAGATGTGTGGCAGATTTCCTCCGTGATTAATTGGTATAAGGGACAACCCATCACCACAGTAACTTTGTTGAAAGCTCTTTCTCCCAGCAAACCTCGAGGACTTGGGGCTCAGCCATGTACATTTACAGAAGTCACTAGTTTCTCATAAATAAGACTGAAGAGAATTTGTTGCAGGAACCATGTCTGAAAAATGTAACCTAGTTTACAGTTTGAAGGGGTTTTATTACTTTTTTTTTTTTATTAATGAATCAAAACCATACATCATGTGTCTGGCATTGTTTGTACTCTGTGGGCAGCTTATAAGAAGCCAGTAAGAATGGCTGGTTTTCCATATACAGTTGCCCTGCTGTGATGCACAGAAACCCCCCTGCCCCTTTCAGAAGGCATCCCTCCCCTTTGAAAATGTGCTGTGCACAGTTTCCTCTTGCGTAACGCAATCAAGCAGGCCATCATCACATCCATTTTCACGAGTTTCTATCCAGAACATGTGCTGGAGATGATGCTGGAGAGAAAACTGGTTTGGAGGAGTCACAAGTAAAGAAGCAGGATACCTGCCTCTTAAGCATTTTCAGGGGACAGCTGCCTGTATGGCAAACGTAATGCACTATGCAGCATACAGCAATGCTTTCCGAGGAAGGAAAAAAAAAAAGAAAAAAACAAAAAAAAACCCCAAAACAAACAAACAAAACCCCCAACAACAAAACAACAACTAACAGTATTTGGAAAAGTCTTCTGAAGAGGAGAGGGAATGAATGTGTTTGCCCCCTGTAGTTTGTGTCAATTTTCCCATATTTAAATGTATGACTTTTCTGCCTGAAGACAGAGAGAAATACAGGGTCAAAGCCGTTTCCTTATCCAAAACCCATGTCTCACGAGTCCAAGCAACAAAGACTCCAAGAAATAAAATTTTAAAGTGAAAATAGTTCTCTTCAACTTCACATCATACAAAAATACTGGTCTAAGTGCTCAGAGACTCTGCATGAAACAAAAAGGAGAGTTCATCATTCTGGAGAATAATGGAAAGACAAAAAAAAAAAAAGTTCTAAGCTGCCTTTGCTCCAGCATCCTCTAACCAGCAATTCACATATATCTTTTAGCTATAGTGTTTCACACATCTGATTTTGAAGAGCATTTTCATATTTCTCTTTGAATTATTATTATTTTCTTGGTTCTCATTACAGCAATAAGGGGACCCAACACCCCTGATAATGAAAGGCAGAGCAAGGATGAACAATAAGAATGGGAAATTCCCACCAAAGTCTGTGAAAAAACGATTATGCTTCTATCTGAGAAACCGGAGCATAGCACGGGGGGGGTAGCAACCACACCAGCTTGTGGAGTTTCTGCCCACCCCACATGTTGGTTCCCAGCACTGAACTCAGCCTGTAGGCTCCTGGCTGTGACAAGGCAGCAGTTTGTGGGGCCACGCTGTAACCGCAGCAGTGAACAGATCCAGGTTTGAAAAGAAACCTGGAAAACAGTAAACCCAGTTCACTGATCTGATCTAAATAAGGCCACACAAATGGCTGTCAGTACAACACTGAGGTGCTTGGCAGGGTGAGAACAAGCACCTTAAAGGGAAGCTCCTTAAACCTCTATCGCTGCCACAACTACATCCTGGTAGACTGGGTTTCGTGGTGACATTTGGGGTAAGGAACAAAGGATCTGCAGTCCAAAACCTCTAAAATTCCTCCAGCAAGAGAATGGCCGAGCTTCACCCAGCTCTGACCATTGCTTTGCCTCTCCAGGCATGGTAATCCAGTTGAAGCACTCTGTACACAGTATGGACCCTCCACTACTCCCTCTGCCCTGGGCTGAGGCTCTGCTTCCCCAGTTCCATCAATTATTCTCCAGCTTCCCTCCCTGCTGCCCCCCGGACTTCTCTGTATTTCAACATTCTCTCTCTTAATTTTCTTTTGGATTTAAAATAAACCTTTTGAATATATATTTCCTTTCCAGTGTCATACTACAATGTAGACCAGGTCTGCATTTAATTAGTAAATTCATCCCATGCTGGTGTTTTGTATCCTCAGTGTCATGTACATTTAATAAAAAGCTATTCCTGTCCCTGTCCCCAGTTTTTTTTTAAAGGGAAGATGTGTGTTGAAGTGATAGGAATATTATTGATGGAGAAAGGAAAAGGAAAAGGAATTCAGAAGCGTTTAAAGTTTACAAACAAAAGTTTCCAAAAGTGCCAGCAGAAGTGGCAGACAGCAAGCACACAGGTCACTGAGCGCTTCCACATCTTCCAGACATCTTTGAAGGCAACCAGTGCTTTTGAAAGCAGCCAGGATGCTTCCAGCTGCCTCTGAAAACTGGGAGGAGGCATCACTGCTGGTGCCTCCACTCCAGCAGCCTTTCTTAGGGCCCAGAGCCACCAGTAACCCAGAGGCTTCCTGCCAAGAGGAGGAGAAGAGCAGCGTTTCTGCAGAGAAGGGAAGTGGATAGCAAAGTGGCATATCCAGAGGTGCAAGAAGTAGTAAGGACCATACACCTGGACAACACGTGCAGAAAACAACATAAAGGAAACAAAGCACAGAAATAAGTACCCAAGAATAAGACTAGGTGCTGGGGAAAGGTTGGGGCATGGAGGTGTGAAAGGTGGGGAGAAAAAGATGCAGGGAAGGAGCTGACAAAGAGGCAGAAATGGGAAGACAAGAAAGAAGTGTGGGCAGGCTGTGGCCTTCAGCCAATAAACTGGCTGCTGACTTTTACACTCAGGAAAAAAGCAGTGAGGAGCCCAGGACAGCACTGAGCACACACTAAGGCATCTTACACCTCACGTGAAGAGCAGCTCAGTAAGTCCCTCCATTCAGACTGCGTTGCATCCATCCCTCTGCACTTGTGTCCTTCTGGTAGAGAGGAAGTTCAGTGCAAATCTTTACAGGACCATAAGTATCACCAGCAAAAATTCAGAAATACCCAGACCCTACTCAGAGGTAAAATGCTTCCCAGTTGCATTTGTGGATAGGGTATATTGGGCAGACAGGAACAGGAGCTGATCTCACAGATAAAACCTGACCCAAAGGATAAAATCTCTGGGGGTGTGGGGGGTGGTCCTTGGTTCAGTCAAATTAGATATTCTATCAGGATCCGTCAGCATCCTTTCTCCACATTTCCCACAGCTCGCAGAATCAGCCCAGAGCTCAGCCGGGAACAATGAAACGTTAATCTGATCCACTACACCTAGCAACTTAAAAAAAAAACAAAAAACATCCCAGAAGTCACCTCTTCTACAAATATACCCATCTAAAAGGGATATTAGTCGATGCTTTTGCAAAGAAACGCTAAGACAAGGCTGCTTTTGTTACAAGAAAGATCTCCCAGTGACAGACAGCTGCTGTGCCATGCCACGCACAAGGCTGTGGATACAAATTACCTTGCAGTGAAACATCTCAGGCACCAGTATTTTGAATGTTTATCATTGGCTGGTGAAATGAAAGGGGTGTCCGGCATTTCAGAGAGCATAACCAGGAATAATTGCTGACACAACATCTTAGCTGGCACTTTCTGGAAGATAGCCTCATTAAAATTAAAAGTCAGAAGAGGAAAGCTTACTAGAGTGCTTGCACAGCCGGCTTACGTGAAGGAACTGAAAATGAGCAGAAGGGTTGATAAAAGGCACAGAGGTTTTACACAATAGCATATTCTCCTATAAACCACCTAATTCTTCTACTTGGTATTCATCACTGTCAGAAGCCTTTCTAGCAGTGAATGAAGGCTTTATGCTTAGCCTCATTATCAGCTCAATGATAGAGGGCAAGCCGTGCACGTGAAGTTCAGTACCAGAGATATGTTGTTAAAATGCTGCAATTTGTCAGTATTTAGATAAACAAATGAGGGGCAGATGGAGGGTGTGAAGTGACCTCTGCAGCATTCATGGGATATTTTGCCACTTGTTCTGAAAAACGTATTCAAGTTGCTCTAGATTTGCTTGGGTGGCATGAGAAAACATTGATTTTAAAATAAATTCTTTGAGCAAGATGGAGGTTTACTCTCATTTTCTTTTAAGTTGTTTCTCTCTCTGTAACCCTGTTCTTTGTTTACTATTGTGCTTTCCATAGACCTCTACATTCCAGTAAGGCTTCTTGGGCTTGATCCTGAGCAACTGGACTCGCCAGCACATTCCTGGTGGCTTATTTGCCAGGACAGGCTCAGCAGTCTGTCACTTGGTGGTGTGAAGAGTTCAAAAACAACTAATAACCAATATGAAATGGTAATATATCACAGTGATGTAACCAAAGGAATGTGCTCTTCCCTGCTTTAGCTAATAAATAGAAAACCAAAGCATAAAAGAAAAAAGGAAAGAAACCTTTAAAGATTTGACACTCTCACTCCTTTCCACTGGCAAAGCTGACCTTTTTGTTTTTATTTTCAGTAATATTTACTCCAAGGCTTATGTTTGCCTGTCTCCTGTCCATTCTTTCTCCCAGCGCTTGAGCAAAATGCACTTGAAGAGCAGACAATGCTTCTTTGCAGAGGACTCCATTTCTCAGTTTCTTAGAGAGTTTTTAATGATGAAAGCCAAGCACCCAAGAAATCAAATCAAATGAATTGTAACACTTTCTGAAAAGCGAGATTATGTGACAATGGGGTTTCAATCACCTCCGGGAGAACGTTTGTCTGAAATCAGGCCTTCCTCAGATTATACACAGCTGTTGAGCTGCCTAATGCTTTCACAGTTTTCCTATGTTGAAGGAAAACTTTGGTGGCATGGGATCACCATCAATCTCAATACCTCATACAAAGAGGAGTCACTAAAGTCTCATTTGCAGCCCCTTTTCTTTTTTGGCCTATACACAAACTTTTCTGCTCATTTAAAGAGAATTATGTGGGCTTAATTAAGTGTAGCAACTTATTGGTAGCACAGTGCCCAATGAAAGAAATGTGCAGATGTGATGTGAAATGATGGGACGATGCTGTTGTGAAGAATACAAATCAGGGTGATGGCTATTATTTGTAACCAAAAGAAGTTATTTGGGACTCAATTATCCCATTCATATTGATGGTGGTGCACCAGATGGTTACAATGCATAAGAGTCTTCCATGACCATAACATATCTTCTGAGCACCTTTTCTTCTTCTCTAATTCACCATATGACAATTAGTTTCTTATTGAGTGTTTATTGAAATGAGGGGGGCTAAGGAACAGATTTAGTGCATCAAGGAACAAAAGGGAGGGGAGACCCATGAATCAAAATAGGAGACTGCAGCTTGCTCTGTTGTTTTTCAGAGGCCTTGAAATAGTTGCCTTGCAGCTTATCTGCAATGACCTTCCCTCCCCTTCTTTCTCTTGCCTCCTTTTCTCCCCAAGTCCAGGAGATGTAGAGTTTTTCAAATCTGAGCGGCCGCTGTGCCGTCTGTCAAAGGCTTTCCAGCCAAGTGGGCAGTTTTTCATTTATTCACTGAGTTGTCCTCAATAAAATTAATTCCTTCTCATTGGCACCATTGAAGCAGCAAACAGGAACAAAACCAAACGAGGTTGTGAATATAGTGCTGGTCATTAACTAGGGCACTGACTCTATCATCTGTTCACCTCTTCGTCTCATTGAGATGTTTGCAATATAAAAGGAAAAGCAAAGGGGATAGGGAGAAAGCGAGAACATAAAAGTTGAAGGAGGCAGGTTCTCAGCCAGACAAAACCAGCTTGTTTCCACCACAACCAACGAAGCAACAGCCGTTTAGACCAGAAGAATCTGGCACTAGCATTAGCACTGTCCTAAAGTTCTTGCCCATTACCTGTGTGAGTCAGCTGATAGGAGGTTAGGCAAAGGTATCTCCACATGCACCCTTTGCACGTGCAGAGGAAGGAACATCACAGTCACAGGCCACTCATTTTTATGTTTCAATCTTCCTTTTTGCAAAAAGAAACTTTGTGCCTGGGCTCAGGTGAAAGTCCTGCAGACGGCAATTCTCTTGGACTTGTACTCCATGATTGGCAGCACGGCGCAGAGCCCTGTGCTCACGGCAGAATGGGAAGCATGTTGAAAATGACTTAGCCTTCTCACTTGGCAGTCATCACTTTCTAACATCTTTTATCTCCTGAGCCCAGCAGTGTCGTGGCACTCTCGAACTGTCCTGATGCAGGATAAGGAGTATATATGCTATAGTTTCAGTGTACCTGTAGTTATGGTTACATTTGTTTGTTAAACATAACGATGGCATTGGGAGTAGCGCATTCAGGACTTTCCTGATTAAGACAAGGGCATAGCTCTGGTGGCGTCTACTTGAAACTTGATCATGTGGCTTCAGAGGCTGGTGACCACATCCTACTTTGGGGTTAGCCAAATAAAACTATATTTTGGTTTAGTGCTGCTAGCTTTGAGGAAATTATGGTTATGAAATTTAGGCCAGAGTTTATGTTTACTTAAACTACAGCTGCCACAAGGACAGAGTCCATCTTCCCTAACAAAGGACAGCAGCATATAAAAAATGCCTTTTAAAATAACATTTTTCAAAGGTGCTTTCCACCTTAAAGACACAGATACTATAGTGCTACTTGTGTGCTGAAACCACAGTTAAAATGACACAAAGCTGCAACCCACAAGGTAGAGTCATGCTTTGCAAACTGTTTATTATTTGCAAATACATGCAGCTTGGTGACATGTATCGCACAGATCTAATTTCAACCATGTCTTTTCTTTAATAAACAAAACATGCTGCACCAGCAGAGCTATAACCAAGTGATGATAATGTCTGGTTTTCAGACCATTTACAAATCAGAAAGATAACTTTTTACCTCCCAAAACAACAAGGAAAAGAAAAAGGGAATAATCCCAAATCTGGCTTTTTGGCCACTACTGAATAAGCAGGGGCAGATTTTCAAAGATAACGGTTTCACAATTCCTCTCTACTATCGTTTCGACCAGCATTCTTAACGCTGATCTAGGAATTGAGTGCTTCTCTAAAATGTCTAGGTTCAAACAGACCATACATGCATCAAGATATTTCCTGTCTATTTTACAAGAAAGATGAGGAAAGAGAAGACTGAAACAAATGGTTTCAGTTGCCATTGTCTCCTTTTCTTGGTACAGGTGTGCCATGGTGACTTCAGGTCCCTGTTATCCTGGGTTCTATCTCAGTTACATTCTTTACCAAATGAAATAGATGTCTGCACTGCATGAGGATCTGAGCCTTGTGCTTTCTATTTTTTCTAGCTCAGGAATAATACTTTACACTGTCAGACCACATCTCAATAGCCTGTTGGGAAGAGACCAGAGCCAGAGACCTTCTCTAGTACATACCCCATCTGGTTAGGCAGCGGGCCAGGGTTATGGGAACTCTGCTTCACAACTAAAATGCAAACCTGCTTTGCCACCAGCAGAAATCAGAGTGAAAACTAGAAGCCCTGATTCAAGTCATCTTCTCTGCATCACTGTCCTTCCACTAACTCTATCAAATAGCCAGACAGTGTCTAACATGCTTTTTGAGCAGACCCCTTCAAGGCGAGCATAGAGGCAGATGGAGAGCAGACACACAACATTAGGGATCTCAAGAAGTGAAATAGAACTTTTCTCCAGGGGTGGATGGATTAGAAACAATATAATCTGTTATGTTAGGTGAAGGATAAAACTCTGGCCCCACTTCAGCTGAATACAAGTCTTCCACTGACCTCAGTGGGTACACATTTTCACATTGTGCTTTCTATTCTTTAGCTTAATATCATAGCAATCCAGGGGTGTAATACTGGGAGTTCAGATTCTTATTCAAACAAGACTGCAACTAACTGAATTTTGGCACAGCTTTCCTGAGCATTATGTAGTTTTTAAAATGGGAGTCATATTAGTCAAAGTGAATTACAGTCTGTACCCTCTTCAGCAAACTCTAAGATAATTCCATGTTTTGGCTCATAGACTTGCAAAACCCCAATCAGATCTCATCTCACTGCAACTGGGAGACAGAGTAGTTATCCAATACAGCTAAAACCATAAAAGTTTGTTCCCACAATGTTTTCACATTACGCTTTAACCAAGATCCAGACCCTGTTTTGCAAAATTGAGAAATGAAGCGAAGGTCTGTTCCAATTTCCTGCATAACTGCTCTGACTAATTCTGTACTAATTCATTGAAGCAAACTTAGTCCCAGCTGCCAGCAGGTGTGCTGGAAGCTTCAAGGCTGTGGGGAAGCCAAATGCAGAGGGACAACTCCTTCCCATGACACTACGTACATTAAATCCTCAAAGATTTGCCTTCCCCTATAGTTATTTTTATTGACTCTTATTCATCTTCCTGTACCAGAGGGCTCAGCTAAGCCAGAGTACTACTGGGCTATGTCTTTTCTAACATGTTATAAAAGTGATTCTCTGTCATCAGAGCTTCAGGAACATGTAGACTGATTTTTATGAGAGGTGCCTAAATATCTTTGAAGAGCTCAGTCGGACAGACTAAGAGGTAAGGCAAGGCAAACAGAGGACACTAAGAGGGCCTAAGGCCAGGAAGATGGAGCCATCAAGATCACTGGACCTCTCAGTGTGGAAATCCCAGTGGGTGGGTACCCACATGCTTCCATGAGCTTTGGCTTTCCCAGTGATGCCAGTGAGACAGCTGGGCTTAGGTGTGCAGAGTCAGCACCAGACATTATCACAGGTTTGTGACTGCTCATCTTATGCTTCAGTTCCTTTGATATTTTAACTTTCCTTTTTTTCAGAAATTCTTCGGGTGACTGTAGTTTCACATTTCTGCTCAGACTGGCCTTATTACAGCAAAATACAAACCCCCAATATTTATGATACAGTTTTGTCTCCCAAGAAAGGGGAGAAGTGTTTTCCCATATGTTTTGTTCTGATCTTATCTATTAAGGGCTATAGTTCCTTCATTTTATCCAGTTCTCTTATTTTTATTCTTTAATAAGAATACAACCATGCAAAAATATGTGTGCTGAAGCCTTAGACCCTCTGAGACCTATTCAGTGTAGAACTTTGCTATGAACTTAAATGTACAAAGGAATGTCTCTTCTTAATGGACATTTATATATAATCTGCATAATTACTCTTTTTCTAGTCCTTCTCCCCTTTTTATGCCTTTTATCATTTGACATTGGCCATACACTGGCTGTCAGAGATCAGTTACAAGACCAAGATTTGGATGAGAACATTACAGAACATTCTGTGGAGAATCTAAAATATATAGTTGCCACTGACTCTGTCAAAAGCCTTTTCCCACATTTAAGGAAAGAGTTGAAGTGAGGATTAGGTTTAATGTTGATCAGGGTTAAGGTCAAAACCAGTCATATCTTTTATCTTTTTATATCTATTGAATTAGTTATAAATACTGTCTGATTAGATGGAGTTATTTCAGTTGCAGGGTTCTATGCCTTTGAAAGGCTATTTTCAAAATAAAAAAAAGTAATTATTTGTGTTGATTTGTACATGATATTGTATGTGTAGCTCTGTTTTTTTTAGGCAAAATTTAAAGAGCATAGCTACTCTAATAGCTTAAAAAACCAAATACGTTTTTGTTCCAAATCACATACTCTTCAACCTAACAAATAAGCAAGTATTCCTTTTCCTGAAAGGAATTCCTTTTCCTTTCTAAGCATTCCTTCCCTGAAACAAACGGTTTTTCTAAAGCCAAGAGAAGTGTGGCATCCCAAATACTCAAGATTAGATTTTTTTTTTTTTTAAATTTAATTTTTTTTAGCTTCTCCACTATTACGAGTGGAGTTTCCAAACAAAATGCAAACCTCAGATCTGCTGGATATCTGTAGTTCTGAACAAAATTTGTAATAAATTTAGAACTGTTGTGTCTATGCAGGACTAAAGTATGAAATGGAATACTTAGGTAGGAAAGTAAAAAAGTAGCACTTTGAAGACAAAAGTATAGAGCCTTCATGTTTGTATATTTTCACTGAAGTCATACAAATATTTGTGAGGCCAGATATTTAAGATAAGTTCTTTTGTATCCAAGGCATGAAACTGATTTGCACCTACTGGTCCTAAATATAAATCCCAGATTGCTACAACTTTCACTTAAATACGCAGGAGCAAAAATGACCTCCAAGGAGATTTAGGCAGAGGTTTCCACAACAGCAGAAGTGAGTAATGAGATCTGAAGCAGAACTGGATAGGAAAATATCACCAAAACAGCTCCAATTGCCTCCCTCAATAGAGTTCTACAAAACCTTTCAAAAGAAAAAGTCTTGAAAAAAATTATATTATGATTTTGTTTGGAGCAGAAAACTTGATATTTCCTTTTTAAAATTAATTTTCTTTTCAAAACATAGTTAAGTCTATGTATATAAAAAATAAATCAACAGATATAATCACCGTGTGCTTGAAGACACACAAACTTGCAGTGCCCACGTCCCCGAGGTCAACCTTTGTCCCTCGCTGTGTGTAGTTGGAGTCACAGGTTGGTATGACAGGACATCCCCATAACCAGCTTTACTACACTGTGCAGGGTGTATCTCCCAGTGTTGGAGCTAGTCTCTATAGCGAATAGTGATGCAGGAATGGGAAGGCTGGGGGGGACAGCCCTCCTGAGCTCAGTCCCACCGTACAATACTTGAAAGGCAACTTTGTACCTCATCTTCCTCTCCTCCAGGGGTGGGAGAGGAAGGCTACAGTCTGAATTGATGCTCCTCCCTCTCTCAATGAAATACAGTTGGTTAGCTGCAATTGAGGCCATTTGAATTAGGCATTGTTTCCTTGAAGGCTGCTTGTCTAAAAATTTCCCAAAGTTTCAAAATTTCACATGACACAAGAACTTCTTCACTGGCTGACAAAGCTGTTTGTTGAGATCGGAAGCACCTAACTTCTCTGCTCCTCCGAGCTTCCCTTTCTTCCCTTTTGGCTCCCTTCTCCATCTCCCAACCCTCCCTGCCCTTTCTCAGCATTCTCTGCTCCCAGACTCCTCTTCTGCCCCTGTGCCACCCCAATGTTTTTCGGCAGAGCTGAAGGGAGGACACTTCTTGATGCACTGCAGATGTGGGCTCTTAGCGGTGCTTTCACATGGAACTCAAATTGCTTGAGAAGGTTTAACCCTGTGACTAAATTCTCAAACCTGCAAACCATAAGCAAAGCCCATGCTCCCATATAGGCTGAAAAGGGAAAGTTAATGAAAGAAACCCCCACCCTAGTAATTCACAGGATGCATGAAAAGAAACCTAAACCCCCACATTCTCAATGCTAATTAAGCAATAATGATCAAGGCACAGAGTATTTCCTGGGGATTAATAACTAACTGGGAGGAGATGATGACCCCAGACAGTCATTAATCCTCAGGAAATGCCCTGCATCGGGGCTGTTATTTCTAGTTCAGGCTAAATATGTGAGAAAAGAGATTTTTTAAAGTCTGTCTTGCTGGAGGTTTTTCAGTATGTTTTCTCTTTGGTCGTGATTACGAGGCCCCTGGAGCAGGACCTCTCAGGTCCATCAGCCAACCAGAGTGCACAAAATATTCCTCCAGACCCCACAATGGTCATAATTAAAAATGAAATCAGAGTTCCTTAAACAGACCCTCTGCAGATGTATCTTGCTGTTCTCTGGACATTCAAAGCCTGATCCTGACCAACGTGAAGCTGTGTCAGCTCCCACTGAACTCAGCGAGGAGCTCAGCTCTGCACCCCACATTTGTAACCTCTGACACTCTCCTCATCCGACCAGCACCAAGCCCATAGAGCTCACTGCTTCTGAATACCGGCCCTGATTCTGGGATGTGCTTGATTTCAAGTGTGTACTTCACTTTAGGCCAACATATGCTCAACTGACTTGAATAATTTAATAGATCATGTGTAATAAACAGGAACCCTTTGCAACTGAGACCTCATCCTTAGGTGTTTAAGTCCCAGCAACTCATAGCCAAAACCAGGGCACACATGCTGAAATTCAAGCATATATGTAACGTCTTCAGGAACTGAAACTGCATTTAATGGGAACAGTCAGAACCAGACAGGAATCACCATGCTGTACAGATGGCAGAGGTGCAGTGTAAGACCCAGACCTTGCCATCACATGAGGGCATTCTCACTTTAGATCACCCTCATCTCAGGTGTGTGTGTCTGCAGGGAGCACACACTGGGATGTTCAAAACAGACAACAATTTCTATTGTGCTTTTAGAAAAGAGAAATGACCAGATCATCCTAATAGTACAACTATTTTTGCAAACTGTTGCTTGTCACGAAGACCCCAAGACACACACATGAATGAATACACATGCAAAAGAAGAGAAAGCTCCTGCTATCACACCACAAGTTTGTCCCCTCTGCTCTGACATTTTCAGATCAGCTTAAGAAATAATTTGTCTTCTGCAAACAATAAATGGATGATAAACTTCCTCATTAATATTTGTAGCCTTTAAATTTCACTGAAAACAGAGATTCTTTTATGGCCTTAAATACTTCCTTCAGCTTAGAAAGAGAAATTAAGAAGAGAGAAAAAAAAATTAGTGTGTTTCATCCACATTAATCTTCACAGCTAGGTTTAAAAAACATAAAGGAAATAGTATAAGTGATGAAAGGCAAACTATCTTTTCTAAAAATCTTTGCTGTTTAAATATTATAAAGGTTAATGAAGGTACAGAGAAACAAATATGATACATATTTACATATGTATGTGATATGCTCTTATTAAGAACTCTTTCAGTTCCAAGCATCACTCTCTCAGCTCTTCTGTGCCACTCTTTTGAAAAAAAAAAAAAAAAAAATCAAAACAGTAAAGGATGAAAAAGAAAGGTCTGATAACAATAAGCCCTGCCTGAGTTCAGCTCCTGCATTAGTTTGAAACCATGGAAAGCGTTCAGCATCTAACAGGATTAAGCAAAAGGAAAATACTTAAAAGATAGTTAAAATTCAGCTCCAACTACTGGGAAAATTTAAAAGTGGGGGTTTTTTTGTTGTTTTTTTTGTTTTCCACAAAGCAATTTTTGTAATCCTTAATCAGAAGAGGAAAAGAAAAAAACATGTCATGGCAATACACATAATAAAGAAAGCTCATAACCTAATGAACAGCTGTATGAATTAGCAAACTCCACTTCTCGTGGTGCACTTCTTACACGCTTTCACAGGATCCCTGCTTTATCCTCCACATAAATCTCCTCACTTCTCAGCAATACCAAGCCCTAGTGTTAATAACACCATGTCAGCAATTTTGGTAAGATTTATATAGGAAAACTACACTGAAAATTGCCTGGTCATTATACATTCCTTTGGAATCAATGAAACACTATAAATCTTTAAATAAATTTGTGCTCATATGATTCAGACATATTCCTCAAATGTATCCTGATGTTCATTAGAGGGTATTTAGGCATGATGTTGCAGAGAAAAAAAAAATAATAACGTCTCTGCATTGTGGTTTGTTGGGTTTGTTTTGTTTTGTTTTTCAATAGGGTATATGCAGAGAATATTGCAAGAGCAGTGCTGGGAGATCTATTTGTCTGGTAAAAAATCAATAACAATAATAATAAAATAACAATAACCAGAACCAACCTTACTGCTCCTCCATACCATGAGAGCAGTCACTTGGTTTAAAGTTTCATGTTGGCCTATTTCTTATGAGCTGGGTTAAGCTGGCATCAAGGGGCTATCATCTGTCAAAATATCAGCAGGAGAAACAATTGACAAAGCCACCACTTGAGAATGTTGAGTAAACTGGGTAAAAAGCAGTGAAAGACGTTAATGTGCAACCTGGCACACAGTACCAGCCCAAGCCGTGAGAACCACTTATGTGATAATTGGTCCCTCACAATATCTTCTGCTCTGTAAAACATTGTCTTGGGCTTGTCTTTCAGCACAGGAACAGATCTCTTTGAGACGCAATGAAACAAACACCCACCTGAAAGCCCCCTCCAGCTGACGGGGAGGAATTCAGGTGGGAAAGCCTGCAATTTCTGAACAGCTACAAACAGTTTCAGGTAACTCCAGACTCACCCAGGGTCAGTAGAAAAAAGCAAACCGCTTTTTGAAAGAAGAAGAAACACATTTATATGCAGCCATTTATTCAGTTCAGACAGAAATTAGTAACCTCTGGGATTCAAAGAATCTCTCTCTCCATTTTTATCCTCCTTGTTGACCAGCCTTTAAAAAATTCTTATTGTACTGACTGAGCATTACCAGGGGGAGAAATGTAAAACCAGGAATCAGAAGAGAAACAGAGAAAATTAACAAAGCTGCTCTGTCTACGAAGTAGAAACCCAGGCAGCAGAAATATTAGAATACATGAATAGATTATGAAACAACTTGTAATGCAGGTGCTTCATAGGGCATCCAAGCCTCTCTCAGCCTTTCTTTATGTACATGTGTATACATATATCTACACAGATGTATATACAAGTTTTTCAAAGTAGGGGGTAGACAACTAAAATCAAAGCTGGTGAAGTATCAGCGCATTAACACTCGTACATGTTCATGTACATACGCATTTTGAATGAGAGTGTCGCTGTTCAGAGGCAAGAGTGCAAGTCATCATCTGAAACCTCTCCTTAAAGGACAGACTATGCAGAAGCTCTAAGTGAAGGGGTGAAAGACACCCTATAAGGCAAATTATTTTACTTTCTAAAGTTGGTTCACTTTGTGAACTGACCTAGGAGACTGATCTAAAATGGGATCTTCTTGAGAGAAAGGGTTTGATTTGTAGCTACTGGAAAATATGAAATCTCTGTGTGTTTTGGCATATCTTTAGATTCTCAAGAGTCAAGAAATGGGCCTCTTTGTTTTTTAATGATTCAGAGAGTGGCAGCCAGACCTTAAAAAGTGGGAGAACTCAATGTTTGTAGAGCAAATATAATTTCCCTTATGAGAGAAATGTTCCCATAGCAGAATCTGTTATTTCTTGTGTTGTTTTAAAAAATAGTGATCCACGTTCAGGCTTGTTGCTAGAGCAACAAACACGTGGGCAAATTATGTTCTCAAGAGATACGCCCGATAGAAGGCCAGGTGTTTTTTTGTATGGATCTGGGCCTTGTCATATTAACAACTGTGGATGAATCATAACAAATTTCCTTCAGATTTCACCCAAGTTTGTGATAGCCATAGTTTCCTACTCAGTTTGTACTAAATCAATCCCTGTTCCTTCAAAAGCACCGTCCTTTTTGTAAGTAGTCACATACTGACTGATCTCTCAAGATGTCAATGGAACAGTAAAAAGACAAAGTGAGTGTTTGGGATCCAAGATTAATAATAACCATTATGGGATTTCCTTTGATGAGCTCACCCAGTGTCTCACAAAAACAGCAATACCACAGCCAGAACAACTACATAGAAATAAAAGAGATAAAAAGAAAGCACAGACATGAGACTAAAACTAGCTCCCATGTGAATAAGGCTTGTATATTCTGCTCTTATGCTCGATAACTAAGTCAGAGTGGTGCAAAGAACATTGTAAAGTGTGCTATACCTGCATCCCGTTCAGGCACCGGGAGGCAACGAGAAGGCTCTCATCTGAGGACTCATGTCCATGTGCAGACGCAAAGGGCTCCCTGGGGATAGCGTGCTGCAGTGCTGCACAGATTCCAAGTCAAGAATGCAGCTGTAGACTGGAAAACCCCTTCTGTACTCTCTTTAGGCATATATTTACTCAGATGAATAAAAGAGATCCTAGAAGTGAGCTCGAACACTGGAACCATGAGCATCCATACTACATAATTACCAGATCACTCAGTGATCACATCCAGACTCCTCCAAGTAGCTCCCTCCAGCACCACATCCAGGCACAAGCTAGCAATATTGCTCTTTGAGGACTGCTCCCAAAGCAGCAGATAAAATACATGGTTTGGCCACCTCAGCAGTTCTGCAACACAATCCCAGCAGGCTTTTCACCCTCAGACACTCCAGCCTGCCCTTGTGCCATACCCCTGGGCATACATCACCAGTTTCATGCTACAAAAGCAACACGCTTGATAGTGGGAACATAGCATCACTATGTGTCAGGGACTTGATACTGGGGAAAAAACACTCAAATGCTAATTCTGTAGGACCCACCCCTTGGGCACCCCACAGGGGCAGATGAATTTGGGTTCAAAATGCCATGAAGCAGGAACACAACTCTGCTCTAATAAGGGGCCAGCATGAACCAGTCTGTTCCGCTTGTCTTTTAGCACAGAGACTGCTCTTTGCACCTTTTTTATTTAGAGTTGTAGACACAGAGAAGGAGTCCTGAGGCCTCTGAAGTAAAAAGGTTGTGGTTTTAGTCTCCATAATCTGCTTTTATTCATCCTCAGCTGCCATGTGGAGGCTTTCCCTCGTGCTGCCTTTCACCTGCCCTCCATTTAACTGAAGACTTAGAGGAAAAACAGGTGACTTTCTGTTTAAAGGATCTCCACTCTTGAGAGCAGAACATTGCTACAGCAGTCTTGTTGGTCCTCAACCAAGACATGACTGATTTTACCCCACTGCTTTCTGGACAGTGTAACTCCATTGACTTACATTGATTTACCATGGCCTAAGAGAAACCCCGACCCTCCTTTCCTTGCCAGAGGAATATTAGTAAACTGAATCCAGAGGAATTCAAGACTGTTTCAGACTTTGCCTGTAGGTCAAAGAAGGCTAAGATAGACTAATGCTGTAATAATCAGTAAGGAAACCATAACTTTCTGTACCCTTTCCTAAGCCACTACTAGCATATGGAGCGCTCAGCAGACGGAGTGGTACAGAGATACACATCTGGAATGCAGGTGCTCCACCAGATACTTGGTGGCATTCCAGCAGCTGGATTTCTCTGTAGGCATCCTCCACTGTTTATTGCCAAAAAAGAGCTTTGCCCCTAATTGGCAATAACAATAACGACATCATCTTCTCCTCCTTAACAAGCCAAAGGCTGGGGCCAGTCATAGATGTCACTCTGCTTCCCTTTACTCCATCTCTGTTCTGATTAGACCACCCTCCTCTTCATCTGCTTGGCAGACTGCTACTCTGGGTGAATGTCAGGGCCACCACCAGCTGCAAGTTCCTTATTGCCTGTCAGTTCTTCATCTGAGCATAGTTTCCATTGGAGAGGAGAGCAATATTGACTTCTTGAAACTTGCATTTATTCAGTTTTACTGGTAGCTTTCAAAGTCTGACCATCATATGCTGTGCTAATGAAGGGTCATATTTCTGCAGTGGAGGGGAGGAATTTACCTGAAGCCCTTTCAGACAAGGTAGCTCCAAATATAACCCCACTGAATAAACATACCCCGTTAATTAATCTAGCTGTGTACCCTGTTTGAGCTGTGCTAAGCATCTCTAGTACTCTGCCAGAGAAGATACATGTGTATCTTTTAAGTAATGCAAGAGTTTATGCACATGCTCTGTAGGCCACTCCAGGCAGTGCTTAAACGCATGTTCCCCTGAGAGCATGCCGTAGTACTGCAAAGAAAGTACAAGGAAAAAGGGAATTTAATGGTTTAACTGAAACATCAGTTTAGCTGATTGCTAATCCATATTTCAGAACATCTTCCCCCCCCAATCCAGGTAAGTTTTCATTCCCAAAGTGATTAAGAACCATAGATACTTGAAACTCAGTTTCTTGTTTTAAAACCTTAAACAAGCTACATAAAACCTGCCATGAATATCTGAAATGCTCCATCTGAAGGTCTCTCCCCAAAGAATAGAGACTTGCCTTAAGCAAAGACTGGGTTATTTGATTTAAAAGGATTTGTGACATCCTGTTAGTGCTTCACTTTTCTAACACCTTTTAGAATCTATCTGGATACAGAGGCTAATTCACCACAGAAAGTCAGTAAACTTTTAATATTAGGATCTCGATTAATCTTCTTAAATTGTTGTGTTGTAGCAAAATTTATACTAACTGAAAAGATTTTTGATAACAGACCTATAAAAAGCCAAATATTAAAACACCTGTGTTGTTCAAGTGCAGTTATTAGAAGGAATTAGAAGGAATTGTGTCACACACTCTCAGCACCACAAGAAATTTTGTAAAGTCCCTTTATCACGTAGCCATCTGTGACTGAGATGACCAAATGAATAGTAATTTCTGAACATACCCTTTTGTCTGAATTACTATACTGCCTATTTCCACTATCACCTACCTTCCTTCATCCACTGCATCTCAACTGATAGGTACACTGTGATCTTTCTGGGCATGAAGGAGTTAATCTTAATTGCTGACTGAGAACTGCACACATTAGAGTAGCAATGTATAGAGGCATTTGTGGTCATCATTTTATTTTGGAATGTTTTTTTTCGGTGTTGAAGTTTTAGTTCCTTCTTACTTGCCTACTGGAGTTGCCCAGCTCTTGAATATAGGGGGGGTGGGGGAAGCAGAATTGCTCATTGATTTGTTCTTTCCAGCTGCAGAGATTTGGATGGGAAAAGATTCCTTTCTTCTCTCCTTCACCCCATAGTTTCCGAGCACCATAGTCTGGGAGTAGTTAGCAACATACAATGTGCACCAGAAGCAATCATTTACTAACCCACCATTGTAGAAAGGAAGCCTATGGTTCACAGGCATGTCTCAGACACACAGTGATTCTGGACATGATTACTGTGTTGGTGCTATGTACGCATTTAGTGCTGTGACAAAGGTCCCAGCCTGGCCTAACAGGAGGAATGATCCAGCTTTTAGGGCACTTGCCCAAACATGAGGAAACCATATCAGAGATATATGCATTACATAAGAGATACCACTTTAAAATGCCAACTATGGGCACCTAAGTTACTTACCATAGTTACTATGGTGTGTAAAGACAAAAAACCATTAGGTGATACAGATATCCTACTCAGTCATAAAGAAAAGGTAGTTAGGGTGCCCAAGTTCAGCCTCACGACAGAAAGAACTTAATTTTTCTTTCTTCCAAAAAATAATTGTTGCCCTAGTGGTAAAGTGTTCAAATGAAAAAAGGTTTTATCCTCATAAAATTGTGAAAGTGTTGAATATTAGTGGTCCCAAACTGTCTTATAGAGCAAAAAGATGGAGACCTTGACATCAAATTAAATTATGTTTAGAACAAAAGAAAAGCCACAGAATGATCCCCATTGAAAGCTTATTAAAAACAGAAAGCAGAGCCAAAACTATTGTTTTATGAAAAAGCTGTAAACCTTCTTTTAAGTTCCCAAGACAAGATTTAGTTCCTCAAATACCCAGGCAATCTCATTTTTTACCACACTGCTCATACTACAATGGCTACTGCAGGCACCCATGAGAGCTCTACAGCTCCTTGAGTCTCTTACCAGGACGAAGGTTGCAGTGGTGACAAAGGATGCTGTTTTAATTTTTACCAGTTACAAATGATCCTTTGAGAATATTCAGTCAGACTGGCATTGCTAGATAATGCTGATCACTTCTATCAATCCCAGGTGACCTCAGTAACTATTACCCAGTGTGGGGAAAAAAAAATAATAAAAGAGAAATTTTCTCAGGGATCTGAACAAAAGGAGTGTCTACTTTCTGAGATGCATAGCTGAAACACTGAGGGTCAAAAGCAGTTTATTCCACCACATAACATTAATGATGGGATGCTTTGACTGTGCTATCCCTTAACCCATTCTATTAGCGGAAAGCTTCTTAAGGCTTTCATATTCTCCAAGGCCTCCCTTTTTCTTGACCTGGACCGAAACCACATACCGTACCACAAACGTATGCTATTTCAGGCACTTAGATAGAGTTTTACAATTCCAGGCTGCAATCAATTACCGATTATTTGAGATTTATAACAAGTGCTTTTTCCACAGAACTGAAATCTGACGGTGACTTCAACTAGGAACTTCACTAAAGCTGAAGAACTGATATTTAAAGAAGAGGCCTCAAATGGATCCATATTTCAAAATTTAGAAAATGCAGAATTGACAAAATTTGTGCCAGATTTAATCAAACAAACACTATTAAAGACTAAATTGATTACAATAGGACTTGTTAATGTAAAGGTAGGATGTGAAACTAGTTACGCCGCAGACACATTGGCATAGTTGCACGTATATAGTTTTTTTTGCCACGGAGGAAATAGTATCCTTAGGTTAGAAGGGTGGTTATCTCTACAGTCAAGAGAACACAGCAGCCAGTTCCACAGGATACATCTACTCACATAAGACCACTTCACCAGGCTACCTATGTAATTAGGTTCCTAACTTTGGCACAACAGTTAGGCACCTGAAGGTGGATGGGATGAACAAGGACCCAGATTGTCCAGAGATGGCATTATAGTAATGTAGGACTACAGTCCTATAATCTCTTTATGCACTGCTAAGAAAGACATAATTTAGAGAGAAAATCTAATTTACTTCAGGCTCACGCAAAGGACCAGGTATCTAAGTTCACATTGCGCAGTACCATATCACATGGAAGTGTTCAAGCTAGTTTAAGCAATGTCTACAGAGCCAGAAGTGGTATATCTTTATATCAGTGTGATATTTCTAACACAGTAAATAGCCATGATAAGACACAGATCCAAAGCATCACATTAATGTGAATTTTCTTCTTCTGAAAGACATATGCAGGGTATTTGCACTGAACTGTGAACGTAACACCACCTCATCACACTGGGAACTTCCTGCTCTAACACCATGCGGATGTGGTTATGCCCTTAGTGAGGGCTTTCATTATGCAGCCAAGTAATATTTTAATATAGCACACAATGAGAGCTGCATGAAGAAAATACTTACTACACTAAGCCAGACTCAAATGTTGGGATTGCAATCCACCTAGCAAAACTGCAGGAACAGGGAGGAGGTGTTATTTCTGTTTGAGAACAAGTATGTGTTAGTCCTTCTGTAGAAAGAAGCAAGAATGCCTACAGCTCTTCCAATGAGAATAGGCAGCCTGCATTTGAGAGTGGCTCAACACCATCTTTCTTTCAGAATTATTTCAGTAATACAGGATTCCCATCAAAGATTCTTGTAATCAATAAGCATTGTTAATCATTGCTAGGCACATCGAAAGCTCTCCACTTGAGTATTTCAATAAAATTATAACATTTAATAATGAGTTACAGGTCACATAACCACCATGAAACGAAGTATCCTTTTCCCCAATTAAGAAAAGAGAGAAAGAATCCAGAGTTGAGATGCTGCCCAGGGTGTGAGTAAAACATGCTGCGTTTCCCTTGTGAAGGTAAACATGGGTCTAAATGAGAGGCCTGGGGTCATGTGGGAAGCCTGTCCCAAAGCTGGAACTGAAATCCCTCAGCTTCCTGCCCTGCATCCTTCCTACCCAGCCTGACTTCTCACTGGCCGTGAGATACGTTAACGATCACATATGAGGTACTCCAAATGAGCAAACTACTCCTACGGCCTTGAGGATTACAGTGATTCTCAGGAACATATCTATTTCCTCCTCATCCCTCCCCATCTTTTTAAAGCATTGTAAAGAATTTTTAAGAGAATGGTCTTCCAAAGAACAAGTGAATTGTCTTGTTTTTCTGAAGTACATCTGTAACCCATCTTGCTAATTCTGAACACAAAGAATTTTGTGCACAAAAACAGAGATACTGGAATTTCCTTTTTTCCGTGACTGCAATGGTTTTATACAGCTCGACCATTATGCCTTCGTAGTCCTAGGACCAAACCTGTCACATTGCAAATATAGCGCATCTTGTCAAGCTGTACAGATGTATTCCAAGTGTTTGGGATATGACTCAAAGTTGTACACAGCTGGCTTTCTTGGCTAAATCTCACAGTCTTGGAGTTTTATTTTCTGTGTTTGCAATGCTCTTCAGCACATGCAGGTAACGGACTATGTAAATATAAAACATTCTTATAAGAACAGATCTGGATGTCCTCAATTACAATGCTTTCATCCATGCATTCCCAGTGATTTCCTTGAAACCAAATATATTGGTTTTCACAGGTATTTCCAAATCTGGTCCATAACAGGGAATGAAGAGTAGAGCCAGTAAAATTTTTCAGCTGGAAAAATTTCCTATGAAAAAATCAAGGCTTCCTTGAAAATGAATTTTTTTCATAGCACTCAAGAGTTACATTTACCAGAGTTGAAGGCCCAGAATTTTCTATTAACTTCACAAACACTCACTTCAGTGTGATTCTATCCAGGCTTTAAAAAATATCGCAAGCACACTGCAGACATTCATAGTAAGAATTAGATCTGAGAGGAAAGACTGTATTTTCTATCACATTAAAAATGTAAAAATTTTCATTTTTTCCTGTCTTATTGCTTTTATTTTTTCTAAGCCAGTATGTATAAACAGCATGCAGAATGTTTAAAGGACATTAATTATTACTAAAGTCTTTCAGTAAGGAAGTATATTGGGGTTCTGAACAGTTTTGGGATGTTCATATCTGAAAGATTAACCTTCTGATCCCATCACACTGCCGTGGAAAGGTCTGAGTTGCTGTACAGGGTGGGGCATGAAGGGTCTGCCTCATTTCTCTAACCTACAGAGGCTCACAGACAACTAATATCTGAAATATTTGATGGTAACTGTCTTACTGAGCTTTTCTGGTAAGTGCAGTGTGATATTATTCTGTAATTACACTGCTTTCTCTCTGCCCAGATAGTGGATTTTTCAGTTGTTTTCTCCCAAACCAGTGGAGGTCAAGGATGTTTAGGTATTTCAACACAGGTCTCAAAGATTTCTTCAGTTCTTCCTTCCCAATTTCCTAAGGTTCAGCTGTTATCAGTTTGCAGGTGAATGGGTTGCCCAGTTGTCACTCTGGGCAGTGATTTTGTACAACAACAGGAGTCAGGTTTTTCTTGCCTTTTTTTCCTCATTTAATTTTCATGGATGGTATTTGCCAAGGTTTGAGGCATGGTAAGTCGTTGAATAAATTCCTATTGCATCTACACATCAGCATCTGTGCAGACAAATCCAAGCCTTCTCTGGGTGCATTTCCTAACTTCATCAGGCTAAATACAAATGTGCACCATTTTACTGCTTGGCTTATTAGTTCTAAAATCTCCAGATTCTTTACCTCATTCTGGCAGTGGAAAGCTGGGAGGAGGGCTTTTAACTGAACATATATTACAAAAACACTACATTTAAGCCTCCTTTATATTGGAATGGAGAACTGGCCCCAAGTTCTTCAGAGCTGTAATGAATAAAAGATTCACTACATGGCTCAGTGTGCAACACTCTTCATGTTTGTTCGGGTGCTTCCCCTTTACTGTGTATGTTATAATATTTTTAAATTAGAGCATATACTCCACACCAGGATCTAATCTATCTTGCTCTTTACTTGCCTATTTAATACTAAGATGAAAACTATATGTGGACTATATTTTTTTTTTTTTTACTTAACATTTTCCTTTTTACTAGAACAGGTGGTCAAACTGGTCATTCTCATTTTTCTAAAAATTGTTCTTTTAATAATATTTCTGTTTCATAGTATGATCTCAGGGTAGAGTTGCTGCTCTTTTTTTTCTTTACAAGATTTCCTTTAAACCTTTTATTTTAAGTACATGTAAATAGTTGTTCTCCATTTTAATTTGATATTCACTAATCCTAAGCAAGTAAGAACCATATACTTCATTCATACACGGAAGTATTAATAAATAAATATACCTTTTCACATTCAGCATCCTATACTGGTTTGCAGTTTACCCTAAAATGTTTAACACCAGGTAATTCAAAGCTTCTAAGGCCAAAAAGGCCAGCCATAATTATTAACAGGTACTCAGGAGACTAGTAGGAATTATGAGTTAATGTCTTTCATGTGTCTTGAATTCTGGAGGGGATTCTCTGCTTTAAGATGAAGCTGGGCACTTATTAAAGAAGTCTCGCATATTGATGAGGTGTCTTTGGTTTCACAGTTGCATTCAAACCACGTGCTCCCTAAGCTTCATACTGCTGACCTCTTGCCTTTTCTGTACTATCTGTCATCCTTCAATTTGTAGGCAGGTTCCCTCACAACATGTATTATTCATTATCCTAGCTGCCTGCTCGGCTGGAAGCCACAGAGGCTCCTGGCTATAGTTCATTATTAAATGCCATTTTTTTAGGACATGAAATGAACAAAGTCAAAGGCTTAATGCCATGCTTATTCTGAGCTTGCCACATCATTCTGCTCAGATCCCCTACACAATTTACTTTTGATGCGTCCCTATAGATCCTGATGGAATAGCTGCTGGATGTGACCTGTTTCTAAGCTGCCTTCACAGGAAGAACCTAGCAGCATGCAATTATAAGATACCCAATAGCTAATGTAAACATCTTCCCAAATCTACTCACCAATTTCTTTATAAGACTGGAAACTGGGAAGTAGATATTATTGCTGTGCCAGAGGCTCTCATCAGATTAAATATTTTATTGCACAAGTTGCCATACAGAACCACATTAAAATATTGTCCTTTTTTCAGTCTAAATTACTTTTGGGGGTGAGGATAACTTTAATTTAAGAAATAAGAACATCACACAAAATATCCAGAAGCATACTCATGGATCTGGATTTGTTTCCACACTTTTTTTTTTTGGCAAAATTGAGTTTGGAAGTAGAATTCAGCTGATCAGACTATGCTGAGTAAACTGTCATCATTCCTAGTGAGTAAGAAAAGTTATACAGCTGTTTCAAGGGCAGCTGTATAAATTCAACTAAATCACAGAAAAAGCCTTTTATTCATTATAATATGTCCTGAGGCAAAACAAAGCTGAAGTTATTAAACTGTAACTAAAAGCTAGCCACAGTAAAATATATTGAACTCAAGATTAAAAGCACATACAGAGAATGAACACCTAGTGTGGAGGGAGAAGGTTAAGAGAGGAAACTAACTCCTCAGTGAAAAACTGGAATTCCTGAAATCTCTGCTTCCGTAGCTGAAGTGGATTCTGGGATTTGAAAACCAATATTGTATGTCTGCATCACTCAAAAGGAGAGAGAATCAATCTAATAATTTTCACTTAAAAACCAGTAATAATAGTGTGTTCTTTCAACCATGACCTTGATAACTTTTTTAAGAGCTTCAGACAGCACCTTATGTCAAACTGCATTTTTTTTTTCATGGCAGGGCTGGACTGTTTTGAAAATGCAACAGTTGGCCAGGATAAACTTTTATCTTCATTTACCCATTGTTACTTGTATTTTTGTAGCCTTTTGGTAGCAAGAGGTCACATTTCCATGAAGATAAATTACTTATTATACCCAACTGTGGTCTGAGGTCATTGTATATCTGTGCCAGGACAGACTTAGAAGTGATGGTGAATAGGAAGTTTTTGTGTTGTATTGTCCTGGCTTACTGCAGCTGGAGCCAGACAGTGTTAGGACCAGTATCAACATGGGCTAAAGCAGGCATATCTTTCTAGTTGCTCATCATGCAACAATGAGTAAATAAACACTGTCCTCCATCCAGACTGAGCTGTCAGCCCAATTAGGCATGAGAATCTCCTAACGCACCATGTTTCCTATATCTTCACCTACAGTTTCTACCGCTCATACGACTGGGGTGATTTCGGATAGACGTGGCTGTATTTAAACACAGTTACTGCTGCTGGCAGGGGTCAGGTTTGCTGTGTCAACACTAATCCTTCCTGTCCACTATCAGCTAGTTTAACATTTGATTTCTGTCAAGTTTCTGTGTCCACTGAAAGCCAAATATCACAGTTCTGAGATAACACTTTGCCCACTTTCCTCCAATCACTGAATTTTTTATTTTCTCTCCTCAAGCTCCCAAGAGGATCACAAGTTACTAAGGCAAAGTTGCATATGCCTGAGAAATTACACTAGAATGGACATAATTTCATTTCATATAATTCAGTTGCAGCTACAAAAGAATTAAACAGAATGTCCTCAATTACAAGGATTTTATGCCCGACATTTCGAACATCTTATTGAAATGGGCTCTTTGCTTTATCCAATGCAATAGAGTAGGTATAACACTGATTTTTATATACCTTTTAAAATCTCACATAAAAAAAGGCCAGCCACTCAAAGTACAGAATACCTCAATGTTCAGGTCAGACTTGTTCTGAATGAAGCCAAAGGCTTCTCTCACCCCCTCCAACTTCACCAAACAGTTTGTTATGACTCTGTGATAAAGATCAGTATCTACTGAAAGATAAGCCAGGACCACCACCAAATTGGGCCTTCAAAGCTTGCTGAACTGCATTATACCACAGTGTGAAAGGATATGCCTGTCATGAAGGTGCCAGCTCTAGTCAGAAGGCTGTTCTGCGTATTTTTGCACCAGAGAATGACTTTCCCATGAGCCCCAGTAGCTGTAGGCTGAGCCTCTAATTGTATACTGTACAATACATGATGTATATGGCCCACAGTTCTGGCATGCACAACCATCGGCTACGTTATGTGCATGGGTTCAAACACAGACAGACACACCTGGGTAATTCTGAAATGCAAAGTCTAGTCTCCACACACAGACTTTTCAAATCCAGATTAATTTTTCATGCACAAGAACTTTTTATTCTTAGAGTGCAGAGACACACACATATATGGGTAAAACTTGCCTAAATAAAAAGCACCTAAGTTGCCTGACTCAGTGCCATGTTTACTGTACAAATATAAGTCTATGTGAAAAAAAAGATCATAACATCTCTGAAAATTAAGTAACTCCTTCACAAAAACAAGAAAAAGAAAAAGCTAGAATATATACACATCTAGATACCTATTTATACCAGCCTAACCAGTCACCTAAGCCAAGAATTTTGTACACAGTATGATAACCCTCTTCTGTTTCGGCATTTACACTGATTGACGCTTCCAAAATAAAAATCAAAATTGTTTCCTCAAGGAAATGACTTAATAAAATTTCATATTTGTGTTAAAAAATAAAAATTCTCTGATCTGTTATTAAAGCCATCAAATTTGAAAGTGTTTTAGTCTTAGTTCAAGAATACGAGCAAAAATAACCTTACAAGATATATATGCAGTTTAAATACATTTCAACAGAGATCCAGCATTTTCTTTAGTAAACAGTACATTAGTGCCATCACTAAACAGTAAGGCTCTTTGTTGAATGGGTCTGTCTTCACAACACAAGTTGGTTATGCCTTCTTCTAAAGGTTTTAGCTCTTTTAAACTTAAGGAGTAGATTATAACATAAGAGTTCCACCTTACACCCAAGTTACTAAATCACTCTGGTCTTTCGCACTCATCAAACCACATAAGACTTGTGTGGCCGAGGCACTCCAGGAAAGAAACGTGCCCTCCCCATCTTTGATGACAAAATCTGACCTTGATCTCATTTGAGTCTCTGGGAAGGATTAAGGTTGGGATAGAGAAATCCAAAAGTCAAACATTTCTTTCACGTTCTCAATTGGTAGCAAAACAGAAATGTGCACTCAGAAAAAAAGAATAAGGTTAGAGCTTCAAAACAACAATGAAAATTAAAGAAAATGCAAAAGTTGAATTAAAACACTTTGGATAAAAAGAAGATGGTTTAAGCTACAACAGAAGCCTAGAACCATGCAACAGCAACCCTATCAATCTTACCAGTGAGATATAAATGCATTGCTACCTCACCAGTAGCAGTAGGTTAGAATACATTCTTTCCCAGATACATTTCTGTTCGCCTGACTGTGTTCTTGCATGTACCATGCTCAATCTTTCAAGTTGCCTAGCCTTCTAAAGTCACAGAGAGAGCGTTCAGCCCACCTACAGTTTCTTCACTACCCAAAATTCACCTTGATTTCTGTGGGAATTCAATAGATAGAAAAAAACCCCAACCAAAACCCCAAAGCAAACAAACAAACAAAAAAAACCAACCACCAGAAGAATTCAAGCTGGAAGAGCAGTCCAGTGGTTAAAATCCAAGTCTCAGAAAAATAATCACATTATTTTTCCCTTTCATAGAAGTGGAGACTATACTAGAACATAGGTGTGCCACGTGCTGTATTTTTTTGGTTCTGTAGGTTAGATAGTCCTCAGGTGAGGACAATATTTATATAACCTTCTTCAAAAAGGAGGCTGATTTAGCTGATCTCCAAGGTCCTTTCCATCCTGGACCATTTTACAGTCCTATACAAATGAAGACCCAAATCTTTCCCTGGAGACTAGGACTGCATGTGACTGCAGAATTGGAACCCATGGAAATATAATTTGAACTTTGCTTTTGTTTTGTTATCTGTAGTTTTGAGTTCTTCATCTGCTAGCCTGATGTCATTTCTGGTGTTTCTCTTAATTCTTCTGGTCACAGGTTGTCTCCATTTTACTCACCGAACCTGTGAAACTCTTGCTGACAATAGTTTCTCGTCTAGTATAGCTTACTGCCACTCACAAATGAGATATTTATAAGGAAAGCTAAAATATTGTTTACCTGCTATAGCCTGGTCCTGTTTGAGTGGATCTACTGCTTCTCTTTGGATTGAAGAGTGCTTTTCAAGGTCTCTTTGGCATTCTGCTTGGTGCTGGACCATTGCAATGACAGACCAGAAAGTCTGTGAAGGAGAGACTTTGTTGTGGACCGTAATGCGAAAGGGCAAGAAACTCGAATTGTTCATAAAGCATGCAAGCAACTGAGGGACCGAAAGAATTAGAAGAGAACCTCTGACTGACAGTAAATCTTATATCCACTGACCTGTGCTGTATCTGGCCTACACATACAACACCAAACACAAATGGGATGAAGCTCTAGTACATACATGTGGTACAATACTGGTGCTCAGATGATAACTTACATTTTACTTGTCATGTTTTAATCACAGGTGACCCATGAAAAATCAGTCTACTGGATTTTAGGCCTTCCAAACCAATACTGGATAATGTTCATTCTTAGTCACTTCTCTGTTACTAGCCACTAAGATATGCATAAGCAAAGGGCGTATGTTTTTAAAGCAATGTAGGAAAGCAGAAGAGATCCACAGCAAAGCTCGAATCAAAGCAAAAAAAAAGTTTACATTATCCTTTTTTCCTTCATGCCACTTACTGCAGCTCAGCTACTCCCTTTTCAAAATAGACACCTCAGATGGGAAACTTAACTTGAATAATTAAGAATATCAACCCTTATCCTAAATTTTCATTTCTCCCTTTTCCTTATTGTGTGGAAAATTGTTAGTCCTCATATCGGCTGACAAAGAGGTGGATAAAGACAATAAAAATGCCCCTGTATCTAGGATACTGCATCAAAGGTCTTAGCTGAGGGCAGACAAGAGGCTTGATCATCTGGGAGTGGCTGGAGAAGAGGGAGGACTAGAAGGAACTTCAAGTCTGTCATACATCCTTAATGGAGAAGAGGAATGATCGATGTCGCATAAGGGACAGGGACACTCCTTCACTCCCCTTGACATCAAGAAGGGAAAGGAGATGCTGAAGTAGGAGTTCGCCTGTTTCCTGGATTGCTCCTGGGGCAGGATGGTTATATCTTACCTACTGGTTGCAGCCTGGGCACAAGGTAGCTGTGACCAGTGGTGTTTTCTTAGGAATTTATATCATTCACCTAGATGAGCATCTCTTTCAAAAGCCATCCCAAAAGAATTGTGCTATTCCAAGAAAATAGAATGCATGAGACAATGATAAAAGATTGTCAATAAAAATGCAGTGAAATCCCGCTCAACTCAAAAGGGCCGCAGCTGCTATGGCAGAAAGCGCAAGTTTCAATACTATCTATATGAAACACACCTACTACGTACTTTGACAAGGGTGGTTGTTGGGATATTTCACACAAGTCATGCTGTGCTAACATTGAACGTGAACTTTTGGGTGGACTATGAATCCAATAATTTTAAGGCAGAAACTTTCAATTGAAAATACATGTCCACTTGATCTTCAACTGCTGATGTCCTTCGTTCCAGCTGTTAATAAATAACAGGGAGTGCAACAATATGACCAGAATGGACTTGTCCCTATGCTGAGAGGTTTACAAATGATGTTTCTTGGCTCTTTTATGAGCAATTCAGAATTTCTTGGGGTTTTTCAGCTGCTTTTAGATCACTGGTTCAACTAAGTCACAATATGGCCTAACCAGCCTCTGTTCCCAGACAGGAACTGAAACACATGGCTTGTGGTTGCGGTAAATTAATAAAGGGGTGGAAAAAAAAAATAAACAGAAGGGACTTTTCCCATGTGTTTTACAACACTCCAAATCTGTCCACCACCCAGTTCATCTCTAGCATACCATTCTCTTGCCAGTCATTCCTGTGCTCACTTGCTATATGATATAACACTATTCTTCCCCTCACCGCAAATTTTATTTTTAATGAGTTCTCTGAATTTCAAAAGCCCAGATACTGCTGATGTAAGCTGGTGTCACTTCACTGTAGATTTTTAAATCAGAACCAGATCTCCTTCTAAAATACGTATTTAAATGTATGAGGAATTCCCTACTTGTAATGTGTATATCCTTAAGCTATAATTATTGCATCTATTTGCATAAGAATATTTATATAGCTATGTAATAAAAATGCTCACAAAAAAGTATCTTTACAGACTGAATTTCGCTTTACATAAGTATATCACAAATCAAGCCCAAAATTCATACCTTGGCTGAAGATAATACAGCATTATAAATTATTAAAATGCAACATTTTTCAAAGGTGAAAGATTCCCACTAACACTCAGGATTTCCTGAAACAAGCTTTACAACAAAAAAAGCCTGTGTTGTATTTTACACTACATCCTCCTCATTATCATATCATTCATTTGTCAGTATAAGTACCATTAGAAGGGGTTTTTTTGTGGTGTAGCTTTTTCTTCATAATTATCAGTGGAATATCCCTGGAAACCACCTCCCATTCATTTCCCCAGGCCTGAGGAGTGTGAGTAGAACTGACAAATCTCAGAAACATGCTGTGAAGAAGCACAGCAGCAACTCTTCATTCTTTGGCAAAGCGTGGGTCAGTCTGTGGTTCATGTAGTCTGAGAAACCATTTAAGCATCACTCAAAATTACAGTCATCAAGAGTTGCATTCAGCAGAGGAAACCTAAAAGGCTGTATAACTAGTTTTCCCACAGTCCATGAATCCAAAACTTAAATCTTAGTGTAGTCTCACCTTCTGCTTTTCTACAGCAGATCAACGTTTGTAACCAGTCGATCTGTTGTCCATCAAAGGATGTAGCCCTACCTCTTCCTCAGTATGATTTAAGTAAGGAAGAGAAACTGCTGACTGCCTAGAGTTCACCAGAAGATATTGAGGAAGTTATTTGACTTGTAAATAAAGGGCCTTGCTGTCAATCACTCTGGCATTGCTAGCCTCTTGGATCCTCAGGCCTGTGTATTCTCAGAAATCTCCTGAAGGCAAAGTATGAGATCAGGTGCTGGGACTCAATCCAAAAATCCACTGAAACCCATGGAAATAATCCCACTCATTCACTGCAGTTAGTATGGGAAACCAAATCTCTCTCAATGCACCTGAAGTATATCCACAGTCAAGTACTTAATTGCCGTGTATGTAGCTTAAAGCTATAGATGTCCTCTTATTAATATTCTGTTCATTTACCATAATATCACAAGATCCACTTTTCATCCAAGACATGACTTAAGCAGATGATAGTTGCTGGCAATAAAATTGTGTATTGTGGTCACGCCCAAAAATTCATATTTGTTTTGCCAAGCATTACATATAATTGATTTGTCTGTGATGCGTAATTTGTGCCATAGACATTATCATGCCTCCTTCTCAACTGCTCTTCAGTGCTAACCACTACACCACAGCTAAAAATAGTATTTGTTGACAGGTTTATAATGCACAAAGGCTGCTCCAATGGTTGCTCCAGCGATTTACTACAGAGACTCTACTCAGGCTTCACCAATTAGAAAATAATGTTTAATAAATCACAAAATATAATTTGAAGAGAAGCTAATGAAAGAAGTTGCTGCTGATAACCTGTAATTTATGCAATTGCTGCATGCCTTTAAACGTGCTCCGTCAGTTTCTCACATACAACCTCTTCCTCACGTTTTATCAGTGACTTGCTCTGTGCAACCATTTAGTAGAGTCGTTTCTGAGACCAAAGGCAATCTGTGCACACCGATGTACACTTACTGTGGCCACTAAAGAAAAAAAAAAAGGTACAACAATGGCTAAAAATAATGAAGGCAAAATTCTGATGATATAAATATGCAGGCTTCTAAAAATTAAGATGTTTAATTTATTCTTGGAAGCTAAAGGTTGGAAAGTGGTCTGCACAGGTAGGTGACCATCTTAGAAAGGCTCCAAAAGGAGTTAGAGATCTCTGTTGGTGTTGGGAATATCTGAGTTTGTCATAATCCTGAATGCCAGCGTGAGTATTGGAATGGTTACTAAATCTCATATCTTGAAGCTTGAGCCAGAAAGTAACTGTGGGGAATCTCTGAGGTGATCTAGCACCGAGGATCAGATTATCCCACAACTTGCTATTATGAACCTTGAGACCCTCCACTGCAACATTTGGTTATTATCAGAAACAGGTTACAGGACTAAGTGAACCTTCAGTATGATGTAGTTCTTACATCCGTAGCACTCTGGCAAAAATAAAAGAAGGTCTAAGCACTCCGAAGCCTAAATTATATATACGGTATCACAAATTATCAGGTGAATTGGCTCTCCTTACCCAGAAATATGCTGCTTGACCTTTGTGAGACATACACACGATTAGCTTGCACAACTAGGTGTGTAAAAACAGATGAAAAAAAGTATTAGACAAAAAATGAGGAAGACTCATTTAATAAAAGACCATTTATTTTGCCTCTCTCAGCATTGGATTTTATTCAGCAAATCACACATGTATTTTCATATCCTTTTTTTTTTAGCTTTATACTTTTCACTTTAGCAGGAAACAAAAGGCTGATCAAGAAGATATCCCTGCAGTGAGTTAAAAAGTGATTCGTGAAAGTTATCTTAAATTTCAAATTGAGATTTTTTTAAAACACTCATTGAGAGGCTGTTCCTGACTTTCTTCCTTTGCACTCTGGAATTTTAACTAAGGGCTGCAATAACAAAAAATGTGCTAAGGAACGATGAGATATGAATCTGCCATATGGGCACAAAATAAGGTACTTACAGGTATGTGGATACCTTCATTTGCCTCATGAAGGAGGTGGATAAATTGCTACAGGCTCCAAATTCAGTGATTTATAGTAACAGGAAACTATACAATATGCTCTTGAAATGCAGCTTGAAATGATTGATAAAGCTTTAGGCTGTCTGAACACATACAGTAGACAGATTAAGTGGATGACTTATCTGTCTGGGCCTGTCAACCTAACAAGCTAGAACTCAGGATTGTGGTCAGCAAATTCATATTCATCTAAATATATGGAGTCTGCAGTGAGCTCTTTCACACAAAGAGAGCACATTGAATCCGTTTAATGCTTGCTTACCCCTACTAATGCTCTCCAGATAGGAAAGGAAAGAACCAGGGACTTGAGAAGAAAGCTCACCCCTTGCACTTACTTCCCCCTTCATTATTTTTTAATGTCACTAGGTAACAACTGCTGAAACCCATTAACAAAATAATTTTATGGTGTCAGAAATCTCAATAGCTCATAAAATTGTACTACGAACCGTGTTAAATTTTGCACAAGTCAAATGTGATTTAATAGCTTTTAATCAAAACACTGGTGTTTTCTGTGTGGCTAGTTGCCTTCCAGCTTGGTACACAGAACAGCTTCAAAGTAGAGACCCAGCTCACAAAAGTGAACTGAGGTAAGAAATGTGTGGTGTAGAAGATCTAGGTACAAACTCCTAACAATGCCAGGGCTCTCATAATTCCCAGCTGCCATAGCTAAGGAGGTGAAGGGAGGACATCTAGATTTGGAGGCTTTATCAATAACTGACACAATTTAATTAATTTAAAGGATGCAATTATTAATATTTTCATAGGTCAAACAAGTAATTTAAGTTGTATTCTGAGCTAAAGAAAATTTTAAAGAGTATAGTGTGAACCATATGAAGAATTCAGCACAAGATGAGCCTATTCTGAAAGATGAGCTTCCCCCCGACCCCATTCACCACTTTGGGGGGATAAGGGAAAAAAAAAAAAAAAAAAAAGGATCAATGAATTCCAAACCACTTTGCTGCTGATCTGTGCTGAGTTTCAAACAAGCCTGTGGAAGGACAAGACCTGGAAAGGTATTTGCAATAAAAGAGACAATGGACACAGAAGTATATACTGCTAATTAAAAACTTAAAATTATATCACAATGACTTTAAATGAGAATGATCTCAGTCTAATCACATAATACTTTCTTTTGTGCTCTAGGTCACGCCGTCACTCAGATGCAGCATTCAGGAAGCACATTTCATTAGACTAAATAAAGCTTCAATCATGTGTAAAATTTCCAACTTGAATAGGCAGCTATCATATCATTCATCAGTCTAGATGTATTTAATGGGTGCAATTTCTTCCTCATATTTCTGTGTTGATTGTTTCATTTCCATTATAGAAATCTTTCAAGATTGCTCTTTTTGCTCTTCTTTTGGTGAGGATAAATAATGCTTTTTAAGATGTATCCCAAATACATTCCTTCTTGCTTGTCGAAAAAAATTGAGTGATTGAGATAAATTTAAACCAAGACACAAAGAGAAACAACAAAAACAGAACACATAGCTTTCCAGGAATCAGATGATATTACCCGTAGTTGCATGTCTTGCAGTAAATAACTATACTTAATCAAAAATAAATTGAGCAGTCTTGTTCAAACACAATAGCCCCCTGTGGATTCTGACACTGTTTCTACAGTTGAATGCAAAGGGATTATTTTTAACATATTAAAGCAAAATACAACACATAAGAGCCCATCTCCATCCCCTTGCTTCTTCCCTCTCCCTTTTTCACCCAGATATCTATTCATAGATAAGCAGTACATAAAACCTACTACTTTTCAAATTTCACACGAATAGGAAGAATTAATAATTTAAGGAGGATTTGCAAACTCATCAGGAAGAAACAGTAGCACACAGTGTAGCCTTCCAGCACTAAATCTTAGTCTTCTAGCTTAATTTTGAAAACAAAATATTTCCTTCTAGACACTTATCTTACAATTTGGATGCACAGGTACCTTGCTTGTCAGAAGCAAAATTATCACAAATTAAGCATAGTTCTGGTTTATGTACATGTTCAAAGTTTCCACACCAATAATATAACTATGTAGTTTTCTATCTAGCATACTTTCACCCCACCCCCCTGCCATGCTTTTTCTTTTTTTTTTTTTTTTTTTTTTTTTAATGTTTATTCCTTTGTCTGCCCCCAAGGAGGACAGAAATGCAAAACACCGCGTTTGGACTGGACTAGATAGCCAGCCTAAACCCTTCCCAGTTCTGCTCCTTTTATCTTCCCTTCTCTTTATGTACATTTCATCCATCTGTTATTTTCTCTTGTGACCTGGGCCCCAAACCTGTAATGAGATCTGTTCTGGTGTATCAAGCTCAGCAGAATCAAACAACTTCCATTTCAGAAACCCATGTGTCTAACTGGGTCCCAAAACCTTGCAGACTCATTCTTATTAGCAATAAAGCCAAGTTGGTGGATGAAAACACAAAGAACCTTACATTTACCTTTTCTAATACGTGAGCATGTTTCAGAATCCCAGATTAAGCAAACAGGATGGCACAGGGGA
Source organism: Pterocles gutturalis (assembly GCF_000699245.1). Taxonomy (NCBI): domain Eukaryota; kingdom Metazoa; phylum Chordata; class Aves; order Pterocliformes; family Pteroclidae; genus Pterocles; species Pterocles gutturalis. The sequence continues at coordinate 81,141 of NW_010116424.1, forward strand.
CTTATCCACCATGCTGTTGCAGCTGCAAACATAGTAGTCTCCCAGCTAGTAATTTGAAACCCATGGAGTGGAGTCCTGAAAAAAATCAAGCAGTAAAAATATTGACCTAGTAATATTTCTTTTTGGTCACAACTTACAACAGAGACTAGTTATTTTGTATGTTGATTATTTTTGAGGGTTGGGACACTATGAGACGTAACTGGCAGAGGCACAGAAAACAGCTTGAAGAGGCCTTGAGTCTCTCCCTCACAGCGGAGACAGAAAGCTGACAGATTCAGTTGCAAAAAGAAAAATTGTGCAACTAATACAGTTACTTAGTTGCAACAGGAAACAAGAAATTCCACCAAGGATACTTACAACCTGAATGAGAATAAAAATTCATATATAAAACTCTAAGGACCAGCTTTTTGGACAGGATAAATAGGTACATTCAGATAAAATTCAGATAATTTTGTGATAATGCAGCTACTCATCCTTTTGACACATGACCTAATTTTTATTCAAGCCAGTGGTAAGATTCTGGTGGCTTCCAAGGATGCTGAATTGAAGAACTTTGCTCAACACCCAGAAGAGAAAGTGAAAAGCTAGAATCTTTCTCCAAGGACTTTAGGAAGGCTGGAAAAGCTCTTCCAAAAGTTTCCTATGTGATCTCCCGCCAATTGTTAATTTTGTCTGGCCAAGACGCTCAAATATAAACATGAAGTTTCTAAGTTTCATAGAAGAGATGCTTATACTGCTGCATATAAAGAAAAACAGATTAAAACCTGCCCTGTAAAGGGAAGTCTGCATCTTCATTATAGAGTCACTCTTCAGATTCATACGTGTGAGTGGAGCATTTAAAGTACTGATCAGCTCAGGTCAACTGGTACAGAAGATTTCTTGCACTAAGTATCTCAGCATCTTTAATTTTGGAATCTTTAGATTCCAAATCATCACGTACTTTGAAGCATGCACATCTCGCCCCTGTGTTTCCATTGTCTTTAGTGTCCATAAAGGCATCTGAAAATTCTCACCCAGAGTCCCACTCTGTAATTAAGCCATGGCAGAGGGTTTAGGATTCAAGACTAGGACACGATCTATCAGCATTACATGGGCATTCCAGAAGGGAATACACAGGGCTAGAGAATTTCCCTCTCAAGGGTTGCTCAAAAAGAGCTGCTTTCCTCCTTGTAACAGGTATTAATATTTTTACTCCTAGTAGCACTTTTTATTAGAGAGCATCTACAGGCCCCGGTCATATCTCAGGTCTTGCTGCTTGCTGTCTTTAGACAACCAGAGAGATTTAGGAATTGAATTTAGAGCTACAGCTTTCCATCTTGGACCCCTAAGATAGATACTAAAGTCTTTTCAGGACAGTCTTTGCAGAGCATAGCCATTTCCCAAAGGCTAACAAGAACACTGTCATTTACTTCAGTGGGCACAAGATCAAATCCAGCATTACCATGGATATATTTCCCAAAATGCTCTACCCGATAAAAATATTTCTGCTCTCTAAGGGGAGTCAGGAATGAGTATGCTAGCAGATGAGTTCATAAACATAGTCCCAACACAAAAGAGCTCTGCTTCGGACCCAGCCTCAAATTCTCAGCTCATCTGTTTCTCTCATTACGCCCAGCAGATACCAAACAGTTTTGCTTGTCATGAGCAAAAAGGGTTAATACAAGCTGGAAGTTATTTACAGTTAATAGCAGTGGAAAAATTGAAGAGCAGCTTGTGTCTAATAATAAAAACCAGTTTCTTGTAAAGAGACATGAGGGCAGACACTCTGCAAGTTCTTCAAGTTTTTTACATTTTTTTGCTCAAGAAATAGCACAAAATGTCAGTAATCCCAGCATTTTGGGATAAAGTTTTCCATAGTTTTCTGGTGGCCTTGACAATAATGAAATAAATGACTGGTAATTATAATAATAATTTAAAAAGTTGGCCCAACCTGTCACCAGTTCATCAACAGTGGTATTTCCAGATTTTTGACTAATATATTTGTGACAAATAATCTTTGTTGATTTTAAGAGTGCAAAGACACTGGAGAGAGTAATGACATATAGTGAGATTAACTTTATTGCCTTGAAATCCTGATGGTCATGTCCAAATATAAAGGTCAAGAAATTATACAGAGGTACCCATAAGCAAAGTTTCTCCACTCTGATATAGAAATAAATCACTCAAAATTCAAGTCAACAGTTGAATGAAAAGTTTCATTAAGCCCATTGATGCTACTTTTAAGCATCTGAGAAACTCCTGCAGAGTTACAAAAAGAAAGTAGCTTCAACTTGATTGAACTCAAGAGAACTAAGACTAACACTGAAAATCAGGTGACCTTGCTTAAGAACCTTGGTTTAAAATCACATTTCTGAAGTGCCCAAAGTTTCAGCTGCAACATTAGTATAAAAGGATCTGAACCTATGCTCGGCACAATCAATTCAGAGTGTGGTGTTAACTTCAGTGCATATTAGATGCAGCATTAAATCAAATCTTCAAAGGTACCTGTGTATCTATTTCCCATTGAAATCAAGGGTTTGGGCTTTCATCTTTTATAGCAAGGATGGTTTAGGTCAGAGTAAGACCTAAGAGGAAAAAAAGCCTAACTCAAAAGGCCTAGTTTCTAGAAGTACCTGTCAGCCAACTGTACATCTGTTTGAGATCCCTGATCTTTATTTTTGTCAGAATAAAATACTTTGCACAAATTAAACTAAGGGCAGTCATCCCTTAACTCTGTTGCTGCAGTGTTCCTGAATAGCAAAAGAAAAAGAAAAAACTATTTGACCTGACAGCAGCAGATACAGTGCTACTACTGAGAACATCATCTGTGGTTAATAACTCAAAGCATTTCTCCAGTTGAAATTCCTGCCTTTCAATGCATGTTTGCATAATCCCTTTGTTTTGTCTGAGACCTCTGAATGCAATAATCATGATGATGAAGCAGCAAATAATTGATAAAATACAGTTCGGGTCCAAATAGCAGTGTAGTCTTCAATTGCGTACAAACTTCACCCTGCTCTTAAAGTTTCCCAATGTAGAGACAAGATGTCTGCAACCACTTGTACCCAACAGTTGACAGAAATGGTATTGAGCTGCCCCATTTTGACATTTCCAAAACATCTGACTGTGTAATTAACAAATGGTAGGTTTTTCTCCACCCCCTACCCCCTTTATTTTGTTTGGGTTTATTTCTCTTGTTATCAAATAGTTTATGAAAAAGATGTAGGGTAGACCCTTCTCTGAAAAATTCCCACTGGTCCGACTTCTAGGCTAATAAAAATGCTTTATTGTTTCTTCTGTTGATCCTCCTAACTGGTCAGCAAATCCCTAGGGCACAGTTAGTGCAACAAATTCAACTTTGAGTGCGTGGTGTCTCATACACAGCTCTACTTAGGAATAAGTTTCCTGTTATAAAAGAACAGTCCTGCTGTGTAGCTGTGTATTTTTTTTTTTTAACTTTTTAATTCCTCACCTGTTCTTGTCTGTGTTTGCAGGGAGAGCTTACAACGGTGGTGCAGATTTGTCCACAATATAATTTTTGCCAAGTGTCCAAAATAAGAACTTTACAGTATATTAGAAAAAATACAGAGCTGGTTCTTGCCTCTGTTTCCTCCCTCTGCCTGCACTCAAGACATCACCTTTCAAATTTCTTCCACACAGTTCAGATGTAGATGTAAACTTGACTATGATCTACATATTCTACATGGAATTGTTAAGATAAAGAAGTCCCAAACCCTAAAATGCAGCAAATTGAGACAGAAGCCTGAAACAGTAAAAAAAAATTCCTTGAATGTATTTGGGGTTTTATCACCTTCTGCTATTTTACAAGTAGCAGAAAAATGGGTATTTGTCTGACATGAGTGCCAAAATTGAGGGCTCATGCAGATACTGAAGCAAACAGGCAGCACACTGTTAATTCCTTATAAAGCAGGTATTCCTTCAAATAGGATAGGAAACAGCATAGAATAAAGGAAGATTTCTCTACCTCTTGCAATGAACAATCTTTTATTTCACTGCTAGCCTTTCCCTTGACTTCAGGCAGAGTAGGGAAACACTAACGTGTTTTTGATAAAAATTCATGGAGTTCAGTGGGAGCATTTCCACTAACTTCAGAGGGTTTTGGAACACAGTCAGTGTAAATAAGGATGGCAGAATGGCACAAAAAACACAAATGTACTATTTAAAGCTAAGAAAAAATCCATTGTGGTTCAATCCATCTGAAAAAATTCAAACTCATAATTTTGAAACAGACTAAAAGGAATATTGCTCTTACCTGTACTCTTATCTAATACATTTTTTTCATATTAAAATTCTATATAGCCTACTAAAACTCTAGAGATGTGGGAACAAGAAGTAACAACATTCTTTCTTCTTTCAGGACTCTGAACAAAATCCTGGCCTGCCTGAAGGTAACAGAAGTTTTTTATTGATTTCTATATAGCCAGAACTTCAACCCCTGAGAAGAAACTGCAACCCCAATTTAAAAGCAAAATCTGACAAGAAAATTGGCACAAAACCATAACTAAACAAAGTACACAAGGGATTTCAAATTAGATTAGAAGCATTGTTTTGACCCTGTGGCTTTCAGAGGGGTGTGAGAAAAACACAGTAACAGCACGAGAAGCCTTTGCAAACTGAGCAGCCGAGACAGACAGTTTAAAGGAATTGGAAAATAAAGTCTAAACGGAAATGGAGTGAAAGGAATGAAGAGCAATAATCATTGGGGTCCAGCTTTGTTTCTGCGGTGGGTGCTCTAAAATCTACGTTCAAGGAGCAGATAGAAAGGTCATGGAAGTCAGAATTATTATATGAGAAAGGAAGTAAGGAACAATGGGCTCAGAGAAGTCATGACAACCAAAGGATTGGTCGTCTTCAGTGTGAAAGAATGGGTGGCCTTTATTGATGGGCTGTTTCTATAAAGATGAATTACTGTGTGCAATATCTATACAAACCAGAAGCGCCCTGGTGACAGATTTGCTGAATTATTTGCTGTGGATAAACTATCTAAGTATTTTTTCCGGACTGTGATTTGGAGTGAGTCTAATTACTGCTGTAACGTGTATTACAAACCCCAGTCCAACACAGCACATACATATGGTTCTTAACTGTAGCCGCATGAAAAGTCTCTTTAGCTCCAGTGGGACTATGTATGTGCTTAAACTGAGCAGAAGGTTACGTTTCACAAAAAACAAGATCCACTCAACTAAACACACGAGCAAAGAAGTCACGTGAAAAAAGATGCAAAGGTAGCAGAGTTTCACAAACGAGGCTTGGACCTCTACTGTCAGTTCTTCTGCAGCACTGGTCACTACTCTGTGACTTTGTTTCCTCTTCCCGCACCACCCTTGTTCGACTTTGTTTACTAAAATTTCCAGCTCTTTAGAGCAATGTGATCTTCCTCCTGCGTCTGTATTTCACCTATGACAAAGGAGCCTTAATGAGCTACAATCATTAATTGACGGTTCCCAAATTACACATTATTCATTATTTGTAGCTTGTGACTGATCACTAAATATATGCCCCCTTTTAATCACCAGAAGTAAACCAAAACAAGCAGCAACGATTAAAGAAGAGAGAATAGGTGTTACTGAACTTTTTTGCTTGTACTAGTTGAGTTACTCATGTGAAGATACTCCTCCAGCAGCAATGTGAGCAAAACCTCACGCATCCATTTTCACAACAACAATTGAGGCAGGCAGGCAAAAAGGGCTGACACATTTGATGTGAAATTCAGAGATGCAGTTGCAGTAAATGTCCTGTTGCAACTAAAAGCAAAGGGGATGGGATCAAGTAATACTTGTTTTCTTCAAGTTCAGCGCATGAAAAACCCAGTCTTAGGCAGGAAAACATTCTATTTTCAATCTTCTATTTGGAACAAAGCTGTTCATTGCAACTGAAAAAAGAAAGCACATGAGGACTGGAAGATTTCTGCTAGAGGAGACATTTTGTAGGACAAAACTGTGGGAATCTGTGGGTGTGTAGTACACTGAGGTTTAAACTTGGGAACTGTGAATGTAATCTCAACATCCAAAACTAGTAATGTGCAGGAGGAGCCAACACCACAGACCACCTAATCTCTGAAAAGTCCGAGTTGGAGCTGTCGCCCACAGCAATCCAATCCCTCTGCATGCCACGAAATCTCACAGTTCTCAGTCTGGCTTATGTACAGACTTATGATTATCTGTCCCATTACCCATATGGACCCATTCAGTTTCTTTCTATACCTCCTGCAACTTTGAATACATGATTAACAATACGATGCAGACAAGTGCTTTTTTGCCTCCCAGCACCCCCTCCTTTTTTTTTTTTTTTTTTTTTTTTTTTTTGGTCAGGAAATGCCAGCCCTTGTGAGTCTCTCATAGAAAATGAATGGGAAATTTGCAAATTCCTGTAAACACCCACAAACTTTCTCATGATCTCTTGTTACTTTTCAGTGGATGGTCCTTTGCAACTCTAAGAATGCTGGGCCGCCAAATACAGCAATCATATTGTGCCAGCCTCAGTAAAGTGTGGTTGTTTCATAAGGCAAATGCCCACACTACCTGGAGCTGGGCAAGCACACAATCACTTTAGTCTATCAGAGAAACTTTTTTTTAAAGAAAAAAAAACCAAAACAACCAAAACCAAACAACAACACACAAGCACAGATTTGTTGAGCATTAGCTTTAGCAGAGTAGTCCTTGCTAAGGCATGTTAAAGCACAGGCTGATCCAGGCTTGCACTGCTAGTCCTTGAGAGGGTCTTGCTGGAGGTTTTCTGGAGTGCTGAGCCTAGATTTCTTAGCTTCAAGTCTCCAAGAATTCCTAAAAACAACATCACCAGGCCCTCTCATACTTAACACCAAAGAGTCCTAAATCATATCACTGTGGAAGAGCCCTGTGATACCGTTTCACCCAGTGACTCGAAAATCATTCCCACAGCTCCCAGCTCAGACAAATGTCAATCTGAGAAAAATACCACATCTTGCCCGGAGTGCAGAAGAATGGATGAAACCACAGTGGAGAGATCTAGACATATGCAAGTCTCCAGAAGTGTCTAAGAGTTATTGGAAAATAGTATCTGACAGATTATCACCCCTGGAATTGTTGAAGGGAACCAGGTAAAAATCCATGAACTCAGTCCTTCTGGGCTGTATGAATAGTCCAAGCTCCCACAAACCCTTGTCCAGCTGACCCTGCAATGCCCTTACAGACTCATCAGCAATTCAGCAGCAGCCAGAACAAGGAGGAAATTGGGGCCTTATTAGAGACCAGCCAAAGCAAAACAAACCAAAGACTTGGCCATCACTGCCAAAAAGCTGCTTTCACAAGTCAGGAATCCTGATCTGCCTCACTTGCCCCTCATTTGCCCACATCCGCTGAGTTTACAAACGAACCTATTAGAAGGCATGATTTTCTATTTTATTTGCCAGGGGGAAAGATGGTAACAAAAGGAGGCTGTGAGTGAATGAATATGCTAATGCTCCTTTTGGTTTTACTGGCATGTCATTATATTTAAAAATAGAACTTGATTTTTAAAATAAACAAAGCATAATATGGAGGTTTCTGTGTAAACAAAGGATTGTATATGTGGTGGTATGATGCAAAATTTCATGATCAAGAAATTTCTCATTCAGCTTGTCTAATCAGCCAGAACAAACTTGCAGTCAGTAGACTTTAATTATAATTGCATCTAATTGATTCTTCTTTCTTTCTTTCTTTTTTTTTTTAATCTGTGGCATTGTGGTGCTGCATCAACAGCAGTTCTTGACACAGGAATGCACATTAGGGACTCTACAGTAGGAAATAGGAAGAACCATATCAGTAACTATCTCACATCCACTACATCGTTTACTTACTATTTATTGCCATTAGAAATGCTCAGAGGCATCAGCAAACTGATCACTGAGTCTGAACAGCCTTCTCTCTCCTCCCTTTGAGGGGAGCCCCTGTCCACACAGGGAACAAGCGGAGAAGCCAGACGCCAGCACCTGGGAGGGGAGCTGAGTCCTGAGTCCTTAAGTTATTGGTAACATTGAGAGTCAAGCGGTGCTGGCCACAGATACCTAGTTAATCACCTTGAAAAAATCATCAGCAGAAACACAAGCACCTTCAGGCTTAAATGACAAATAAACAGGGATTTTCAAACACAATACTGAAAATGGGGGTGCCAGTCAGAAGTTCACATCCTTTTCTCAAGCAATCTCTGCATGACTTATTCAAGGCAGTACGGAGTCCCTGTGACAGCTGAAAATTATATCCAGATTGCTTGACTCAACTTTAGAAATATTATTCTTAGCACAGTAGCTAACACGTGCACAGCAACAGCTAAATGAATTGGGATCCTAAGCCATGTTTTCAAAGGATTTTGGCATAACATCTTATTAAAACAAGGGAATGTAGGTTCTTAATTAATGTAATCCTCTGTTCATTTTCAAAAATGACTAACAAGTATCATGCTACAAATACACTTATGCTCTTGGCATATATTTAAGGCCAGGTATCTGCATATGCTGTGTCAGTCTCTTGAACTCTGTGTATGAAGACAACACTCAGAATTCACACACCGGTTTCTGTCTGGCCATGCTAACTGCCCCCTAATCAGTTAACATTGCCTTTTTTAGTAGTTTTATAAAAAGACCATGAAAAACAATAGACATTGAGAATCAGATTTTGGCTTCATCAAATGGCACTATAAAAACAACTCAGGCCTCTCAACAAAGATGTCAGTGACTCAACAGCTCTCAGTAACCACTGCAAAATAAACATTAGACAGTAATTGCTATGTAGGGGTTGAGCATCTGCTAAGAGGAGCTGTATTTTCATTGAACTTTGATTCTAACAAAGTAATCACTCCCCAGCAGAAATGTGGCTGAAGGGAAATACTTCAAATGTGGAGTGTGTTGATATACAGTCTCCCCTCATACACCGAAGACTGGGGACTCAGCTATATAAATAACAGAAGTTTTTTGTTTTGAAAGAGGACATTTTACAATAAAAGATATTTTTTTAAAGCCAAGAGTTTTCCGGTCACTTGTGTGGCATCATGTCCCCTAAAGCACATGCTAGCAAATGGCTCTGAGGGTACCTTTACGTGTGGTTTTGGCCTACACCATGGTGATGCAGCCCAGTGCCAAACCAGTACTGCAAGTCCACATGCTGAAAACCCCACTCAGCAGGAATTATCAGCCAGGGTGCAGCTGTAAATGTGTGTACCCAGCCTTCTTCCCTATGCAACCGAGCTCCTGTGGCCTGGGGAGACGTCCCTATGCCACACGCCTCATGGCTTCCTGCTCTGTGGTTATTTCAAGTCAAACCAACTTCAAGAGCGTTGCACTGTTAGTACAATCCTGCCCATCATCTTTGAAGCAAATGCTTGTTCCTGGGAAAATGCGCTCTGTTTTGTAAATCAAACGCCTAAAAGAAAGCTTCTTTTGATAGTAAAGCTATAGTAAACTGGAGGAGTGTTTGCTCTCTGCCATAATCTCAGATAATAGAGACAGTTTTCTAAACAGAGCTGGGCTTTGGGAATCGGCTACTGCTGTCAAACCCAGATTCCTTGTAGCAAGAATGCTTGCAATCCGTTCAACTCTGTCTCTGGACAGTATGGCTGCGTAAACAGAAGACTAAAGTGGGATTTTACTGAAATTTCACATCATACTCTCACAGAGAGACCAGCCTCCACAGCCCTATCCGCTTTTACCTGTTGTGGGACAGCGTTACCTATGAAACACAGCTAAAAGAGAAAGAAACTATTGTACTTCTGCTTCTCTTAATTATAGGAGAAAGAATGCAAGTCTAGAACAAGTTATATTGAACTGTGCATTTTCTTACTTTTATAACATGTTGTGTACAAGTACGTAGCACACTGGATACATCTAGATGCTAAGCCAAGTCTGGAAAGCCACCCAAGTGTTGACATACCAGTTTGAGCACCTAGAGGAGTGCAGACTGACTTTCAGAAATACTGAGAACTCTCATTTCCCGGTGGAGCAAAAACTCAGAGCCACTGATACCCAGGCTGTACAAGCAACAGCTGAAAATAATGTATCTGAACAATTAGACTTTTAAATGTCTTAGAAAAATCTGCCAAAATTTCAGCACTTGTTTTTGCAAACTTAATGACAGAGTTGTAGCATTTACACAATTGTATAAATAACATCAGCACTAAACTTGAAAATCAGTGGCTTACAGTCTTCTCTATATATACAATTTGCATGATTAAATTGAGATTTCTAGCATAAACATCAATATTACTGCATTTAAGTTTTTCTCTCCTATCACACCTCTGACTCAATAATACTTTTATACCTCACTTCTAATTAGGAGTACCAAATCCTACTCTTGAATTTCAATATAGAACAAAAGCAGTATTTAGTGAACAGGGTTTTTTTAGGCTGGCTACAAAATATCATTGCATCATATTCTAGAAAAAAAAAATAGTTGTACTTCACAAATAGAGACGATCAGGGAGAACTGCTGCAACCTTTAATACCACTTTATCAGTAGCGGCAAGTAATCACTGTTGTAGAGTGATCCTCACAATTCCTCTTGGACACTGATAAATTCAAGTGGCTGGAGAACTAAAAGTCTTGATCCAAAGTCCCTTAAAGAAACAGGCTTTCGAAAGCAACTTAATAAAATTTCCCACCATGAGCTGTCTGGCAGCTGAAAGAGCAGAGAGACTCTGAAGGGCAGTTAAGCAGTCAATTCCACAGCAATTCCAAGGATTTTCATCCTTCATCCCCTTTATAGCATTGAAAAAACCTCTTTGTATCTATTAAAATGTTATGAAAGAAGAGAAGGCTTTTGGTTGTTATTTGGCTTGTGAGAAATAAGATACTGTATAAACATACAGGAAGGAGGCAATCCCTTCCCTGCAAAGTTTACAACATAAATGAAAACAGCAGGGCTCAATATAGCACAAGGAAACAATAAGGCCAGCTCGGCCATCATGAAGAATCGAGTCCCAGCAAATCAGCTGTCTCTCCTCTCTTCTGCAGGCACTCCAGCAAAGAGCTCAGCAAATTGCCAGATCATGAAACCTCCACATTTCACCTGAGAGAAGCAAATTGCAGCTTGCCAAGAACAAACCAGCCTTTAACCTTTTCAGTCTTTTAACCTTTACATCAACTGTGTTTGTTTTCCTGTATAAACAATGGCCTTATTGTTTAAGTTAAAATACAGTACGTGACCTGTGATGTTAGGAAAAGAATGAATTGTTGTGTTGTCAACAGTTACTTTTTTTCCACGCCTCCCTATATCTAGGAATTTCTTTCCATGTCTTTAGTTTTAAGGAAAACATAACACTTTGGAGAAGGACACTGATGCCCTAAATTAAAAAATTATAGTCATGAAAATTATGTGACATGGATTTTCAGTAATTCAGAAACTCCTAAATATGCCTACTTTTCAAAATAATTCACCTCCAGTTTAGGGATGTAACTGATATTAATTTTCAAGAGTTTGCATTGCCCGGAAACTCTCATTTCAGACACACAGCGGGTACTCTACAACACCTGGCTACTTGTTAAAATGTCAAAATGGAAGCAGAGCTCTTCTGAACATCTGGCCAGACTGTGGCTGTATGACTCAAGATGACTGCATAAGAAAATACAGGGTAGGTAAGAGAGCAACAAAAGATTACAAAGAAAAATTCAGACACTCAAGCAACACTAGACATTAAGTCCCTCTTCAAACACTCATTGCTTACTGCAAGTTCATTTGAAATAGGAAAATGTCCAACATGATTATGGCAAAGATTAAGACAAAACATGATTTTTACATAGAGCAGAGAAGTTATCCAAAGTACCCCGCTTCTCAAAGACAAGAGACAACAACAATTAAGAGAGGAAAATTTATTGAAAAGGGACCCTTAGAGTCCAAAGAAATTTTTAAAAAATAATTCATAAATAATATTAAGCATCCCTTAAGCCATTACACACAGTTTTCTAGATTAGGACACTTCCATCAACTCAGGAAGGAAAAGGTTCTCACTTTTGTGAGACCCAATGGACATGGAATGGGCCTATAGACAAATGTTTATGTAAACGAAATATTTTCCCAGGTTGGACCAGTTCCTAAGTGAAAGGACAGCTCTGGAAGCTATAAATATAAATGGACTTGTCTGGGCCAAAGTACTGTGTGACAAACCTAATTTCAGATCTCTACCCATTTTAGCTAACAGCATTAGAGCCTGAGGCAGCTTTCATTTCATTACATATAGCCTTAAGAGAATTTAAATTTAGGAGAAGATTCTTTTTTGACTGGTTTTGATCAGCAGTCTCCCTGCAGCCACTGCTTCCACGAGCCCCTGGGAAATGACCAAAAATACTCATCTGATACACAAGCATATCCCACAAAAAAGCAACGACAGAAATGTGAAAGGGATACCACTTCAATGATATAATGCATATTTTAATCACAGGTTAAAGAATCATTACCCTACAGCTCTGAGATTTTAACTTACAAAATTCTACATGAGTCCATAAGTGCTAGGTCAGGAAGTATAAGGCACCCTAACATGCTACTTTCAGAAAACTAGAATGAATGTATCATAAATCAGATAGAAGCAGGAATAATCTAAAGAAAAAGAAAAGAATATCATCAAAAAAGAGGTAGATCTGCCAAAAAAAGGACTCCTCCAAGCTAAGAAGAATGACATTTCCACTTTCTTAATCAAAAAATGAAAGAAAAGGAAGGAGAAAAAAGAAATCGTTCCACATAATGCAACAGCTCCTCAGTTAATGTAAACTGGCGCCAGTTCACTGAAGTCAAGGGAGCTACAGTGATATGTACCAGCTGAGGATGAGGTTCTGAATTTGGAGGCATTTGGCATAACGCCAGTCTCTGTCTGCATACCGACTAGTATTGTGTATGTAAACACTGTCTGAGACTCAAAAAATCATAATTTAAAAAAAATGCTTTATAGTTCTGATGAATTTGTCATGTAAAACAAATTATGAGCTTCCTGTGTTCAATGCCTCCATCTGAGCAGCAGATACTTGCAACCTTCTACGTGCTCTGGTTTTGCTCACTGAAGTCCACCAAGCTAAAGGATAGCTCACTCTAAATGCAGATCAGAACAGAGCCCAAAAGAACAGCTGCTTCCTCTGTCCTGAACAAAGAAAATTTGAAATTTCATACTGACACTGCTATATGAAGATTAGTTTGGGCTGTTAGGGAGTAAAAGATGGTGCTTAAGCTGCACCACACTAAGAACCACCAAGACTTTCAGATCCACCCCCTCTCCACCTCCAGTCATTATTTCTTGTCCTTACACCATAGACTAATACTTTACTGTTGTCCTAGACCAATACGAAGTCTGTCCTTCACCGTAGTGAATAAGAGAAGACTTTATCCACATCTTGCCTGCTTCCTGCACCTGTTTGGGACGGGAAGAGACAGGGTCTATATCCACTTAATCCCTTTACACTTGCATTGACAGTCTGCGTTTCCACATGGTTTCCTCTGGTGTGTTACATTATAGATCTTACATACCAGTCTGCAGTTCAGGATAGAGTTTTGTTCCTCAACAATGTAATATTAAATCTTAAATTAATTTGTTCACATAAAGGGAAGCACATCTTCTGACCTTTTGGATACTCCAGAGATATCACTCTTGGGTGCTGATTACCTCAGGAGCATCCATTTTACTGTTTCTGAGGGGATCACCACAATAAAGGAATAAAAAGTATTTGGATTAATGCATTTAACCTATAACCACTCTTTACACAAGCCACACTCTTTACATAAGCCAAAAGAAAACAGAATTATTCAGTTGCCAATTATTCAATTCATTTGTATGAACATATAAAAAAAAGGAAGAAAAAGCACATCTACTTAATTATCTTGGCTCTAAGGGCAGAGTATTTCTCCTTTTGTTTTTCATCCTGTATGGGTCAGTTGACAAACTGGTCAATCTGAAGAATTGTTCTACATGAACACTATGGCACAGGTTGATCTTTGAAATTAGATACAGTTGAAGAAGTTTATTAGAGGTGCTCATCTGAGACTGGGCTTCGGCTAAGAACACAATCAGACTTTTGACACAGGACATACCATTTTCATATAATGGTCTAAGTACGTACAAGTCTTATAAATTGACATAATCTGTAGAAATGTCTGAAAATAGAGGTGTTTGGCGGCAGTAAGGTCAGAGACAGATTCCCAGCTGGACTTGGCTTACTTTTTTTTGCTGCTCCTTTCAGCAGCTTAATTTAGTCTGAGGTTCAAAAAGAAAAGAAAACTTTCAATTCATTTTATCAGTACACTGGAAAAGCATCAGAGATTTCCATACGGGTATAGTGTTAAAGGAGAAACAAATCTAAACAAGATTGATAAATCTAGTTCTGTATTGACTGTCAAGATCTTCTACTCAATTAAACTAAGTCATTGGGATTTACGCCCAAAACTGAGCCTTAAGCTTCATGTGCATTAGTTGATTTGCCTTTTTAATATCACAATACTTGGAGGGAGGAATGACTTTTTAATCCCTGTGTGCCAGATTTAATGAACACATCAGTAACAGCCTGCTAACACAATCACGTAAAATATTTGTGTGGAATCTATGCCCACTTATATATACTCTGTCATTTATCCAATAAAATATAATTATAAAACCAAGAAATTCACCTGATTTATGAAATATTTACATCCCATTTTAGCACCAAAACCAAATATAATTAGTAACTATAAAAACAAGGGGTAGGAAACCAACACTGTTTTGCCATACTTTCATTTGTTGACAGTGGTTTTGGTTAACAGAAACATGTGGCCTGTGAAGAGGAGGGGCGATTGCTTTGGGGTTGGGGTTTTGTTTTTTGAGTTTTTTTTTGGTTTGTTTGGTTGTGCTTTTTTGAGATCACAGATAGTGATGGGAGAAAAAGTTAACAACAACCAACACGAGATTTCTCCAAGAATGCAAAACAGCCAAAACTGAAATCTGTTTTGATTGGAAATGAAGAAAAGGAAGTGGGTGTTTAGATCCAGATCTAAAATAGGTTTAGTCGGTGGTTTGGGGTTTGGTTTCATGGCCAAATCAGGACTAGAGTTCTCGTACAGACACGATGACGACGAAATCTTCTGATCTTGAATCATGTAACCTGAAATCTTGTAACCTGTTTTCTTGAGATTTTGGTCTCCAAGACTGGAAATCTTTCTATAGTTCCAGCTGGTTGACTGTACACCACTGTTCTCTATGTTTCTTTTGTGATAGATTCTTGAAATGTCTTTTCCTCAGACACTGGTTTCCATGAAGCATAAGAAGATCTCTATACTGAAAAACTGACATTTACAACTGATACTCAAAATGTTTTAATTGAACTTTGACCACTTTGGCCCATGTCCTAAAGAAATACTTTTGGCACATGCTAGCATATAGAAGAATTCAAGATCCCAAGGAACACAAGGAAGGCAAGTGACAGAGTCTAGATCCTGAACTTTAGGAGAGCAGATGGCATCTGAGGTAGGGAACTGGTAGGTGGCATCCTGCAGGCAACAGATTAAGGCTGTATTTGGGGACAAGCTCTTCTCAACGCAAGAAAGCTCCACCTCTGTACTCAGGGAAGCAAGAAGGCATATCTGTAGACCAGCATGGCTAAACTAGGAAATCCTGACAGAGTTTCAGTGTAAAAAGTCATACACAGGAGGTAGAGGCAAGGATAGGCTACAAAGGATGAACACAGAAACATTGCTTAGGCACATAAGAATGGTTTTAGGAAAGCCAAAGCTCAGCTAGGCTCAAAACTGGCAAGGCATGTTAAAGAACTATCAGAGCTTCTAGAATCACATCAGTAGCAAAAGGAATAAAAGCAGCGGGACTGCTGCTGAATGGGGTGGATGACTTGTGGCAACAGCAGACAGAAATAAGGCTGAGGTTTTCAATGCTTTCTGTGCCACAGACTTCACCAACAAGGTCTATCCATTCTTGGAACCCACAGACATGGTTCAAGGATGAGAAAAGATATCAGTAGTCAATTTGAAGTTAGGGATCTGTTGAGGAATCCCGAGCCTTTTAAGTCCCATGCTACCAGAAAGGATGAAGCCAATATTGCAGAGACCACTGATGGCATGGCAGGGTCACTCTCTTATCACTGATGAACAGTCCTGGAGATCAAGGAAAGTCCCCAATGACTGAACAAAGGAAAATATTTTACCCATCTTCAGAAAGGGTGACTAATGGGATTGACTGACATAAATACTTTGCTGCAGAAAGCCCTTTACTGGAGCACCTTACAGCATGCCATAGTGTGACTATGCTTCCCAGTTCATTTTTATCATCCAACTACATACAGAGCTCTCTTGACTGTACTGACTCATAACAGTGGCAATATCAATTTAAAACAGGGATAAAATGAACAACCAAGATCAGGACTATGAGTGAAGACAGTCTGTTTTCCTATGAGATGCTACAAGTCTGTACTGCTTCCACTGGCTGTTAATTCGGTATTCATAGGCCCCAGCATCAGTACAGTCCAGGCCCACAATCTACTGTGCTGAATTATTTCTATAAATGGAAGCAGTTATATTGGCAATTGCTGTCTTTGGGTTCAAACTAAGATGTGAAAAGATGTGTTTAATGCACAATTCACCCCTTTATTAAAAAATGAACTCTGCCTTTGCAATAGATCCAGTTCTTTTTTTCTGCCCCATGTATGTATATATACATACACAAATATATTTATGTATACACACATTTTTATATATACACACACTCCCTCTCCATATAAGGTCTTGGTAAATATAAACTGGATTTGACTCTGAAGGGAAAAAAATTTTAATATGCCAAGCACACACATTATCAGACAAACCGAAAGACAAAAAAAATCCCAAACTAAGACCATGTAAGGTATGTACCAACCAGTTCTGAAAAAGGTTCCCACTGGAATTATTCCAGACTAAAACAATGAGTCATCCCCTAAGGAATCCTGTCCTCACATGAAATATATAAATCATTGTCCATTTTGGAAGGATTATGCCAATAGCACATATCATTAAAACGTTATTCCTTTTACAAGTGCTAAGACAGAATCCAGCATTTTGTTCTGTAGATCCTGATTTCAATGTGAACAGGAGTGTCACCATGGGTGCCCAGGGACAAAGTCACACAGACATTTAGTTCCTGCACAGTCAATATATGTTCCCATATGCCTCCGCAAATCTGGGCAAATGCAAGCAGGATCACAGCTTCAGAGGTTTCCTTCCTTTTTCCTTTCCCCTCCTCCCCCCCCTGCCATGGGACAGAAAAGCTCTGTGAGGTAGTTGTGGTAGAACAGAGAAGAACATAACATCCTAATGTAATGCTCCAGAATCTCAATGCTTGAAATATATGCAGGAGTATCTTATGACATGATCAATTTCATTATTTCTCTAATTAGAATACTCTGTTTTATAGGCCTGTTACAGAAATTACTGAACTCCTGCTATTTGCTGGGGAGGACAAAAAGATGATGTGCTACCTAAGGGAAAAGCAAGTCTGTAAACTCTTACTGGAAGGCATAAGGTTAAAGGCATAAATGTTGCAGTAGATGGAACTACTTCATTATGTGACATTCCCAAAGAACAGGTTTTGCTTTCTATAAAATGTTTCCCACTAGAAATTCAAGATTACAAACATGCTTTTTAAAGCGTTAATTTTAAAGAGAGACTTCAAGTCACACTGAAACGTCAGGTAAATCAATTGTTACTCTTACGTATAATTTGGTTTTCACAAACACCTTCACTCAAAATCAAAGCCTCACTGAACTACACAGTGTATAGAGAGATGAAAGAATTTACAAAACACTCTGTAATTCTTGGGTCAAGGGGGTGTGGGAATCACAAATAAGCCCTCTTATCTACTGTAATTGTGGATAAGTTATTCACTAATAAGTATTAAATAAAAAGATATCAACTCTTCAGATTAATTTTTATGTCAGCATCAGTTTACAGAACTGCTCAGCAGCAGGTGTTCCCTCATTTGGCAGAGAGGTTAATGCTTAGCACCATCCCTGGCAACATCCAAGTGCTTCCTACCTCTCTCCTGACAAGACAGTACCTCTGTATATGGAAAACCATGAATAAAACAAGGTGAGGGGGCAATTTATTTTGTCAATCAATTCTCTCTCCTTGGCACCCTCAAATTATCATTGTAGAAACCCATTCACAGTTAGGCAAGCACAGGCTCAGCATATTCAACCAACTATTCAAGGAGCACCAGCTGATTTAAATCTCCTCTCACCTGATCTTGCTTGCACATCAGAAGCTCACTGCCTCTGAACCAACCATCTGACAGAGATACACTGCCTTGGCAGCCTGGGTACTCCAGCTGGAACCACTTTGTCCCTCACTTCCATACAGTATTGCATGGCAAGAGAAATAAAAGAAGGGATATTCCATCTTCAAAAGGAAAATCGGTAGTCTACATACTTAATGAAGACATCTTCAGCATTTCTTTTCTTTGGGGCTTTTTCCTTCATAGTCTTTGCCAAGTGTTCACAACGCAACTTTACAAAAGCGGCTCCACTTTGTTTTGCATCCTGTAGAGACAGTGACCACTAGTCCCAGTCAGAATGACATTTATACCACTGCTCAGGCATCTCTGACATGAAAGAAGAAAACCAGTGAACAACGACAACACTGGTTGCTCACTGTTACTGCATTCTGGCCCATTCTTGACCAGTTACAGTACTGCTTTGAAACATGTGGTTAAGGTGCTGTGAGGTCAGCATTTTAAAGTTGTTCTAACACATTTGCATTGAAGCCAAAGCAACAGAATTCTTTTTCTTTGGTCCAGACCCTAATATTAAACACACATGCTACAAACTTACAATGTAACAGAGAGATTTGTTCTTTATTATGAATAAATACAATGAACAATTGAAATAATCATGCAAATGTTTACACAGGATTTATATCTTTTGTTACCTAGCCAAATATTATAGACATAGTTAGCTTGGAACAGATAAGAACTTTTTTTCAAGCTTATCAATGCCTTTTTGATTGTTCCAGACCAAGCTTTAATTCTCAGATATGTTCAAGAATATAAAATGAATCATAGGACTCAGAGAAGGAAACAATTTAGTAATGAACTTAGCAATCAAACAAACCACTCCTCACACCACCACCAAAATACTTAGCTCCTTACAGTATGCCCTCAAGTATTTATCTTCTAATTGCTTTTAAGTAACTTATACACACCACTACTACTGCTTCCCTTGGGAGAACATACCATAGGCTAATAACTTTCACCACAAGGAACTTTTTCCTCACGTACAGTCTAAATAAGCATTTTTGCTCAGTTTTGTCCCATTAGTTCTAGTTAAAACTCCTCTGTATCAGGTGAAATACTTTCTTTCACTCTGGGGCATTTGCATTCTGTTACTCCTTGTGGGCAGCTCTCCTATACATCACTTAACACTTGCATTATGGCTGTCAACGACCTAAACACGGTAAAGCTCAGTAATACAGGGAAAGATGAGGGCTGCTCCAGCCCTCATCAAGAAACTATATTTTAGACTTCACTTATGGACTTGAGTGTAAGCTGCATGGGCAACACAATATTTTGTAAAGCAAGTAATTTGCATTTTGGGGGCAGGAAAAAAAAAAATCTATCTTCTTGCATAATGTTCATATAAATGCCTTGACCAAGTAATTTTTCAAAACCATTATGATGTTATCTAAACTCATAATACATGGAACAAGAAAAAGACCAGAACTGATTTTTAACTTAACTATGAGGTATCCCCAGCCATCCACAGCTTTAAGGACAAACTTAATAAAATAAGACATTTTTTAAGTATTTTGGCATTTTTCTTAGCCACTGTATTGTACCTGCTAGAGACTGAAAGATAATAACCTGAGCTATCATTCTGCTCTTTACATCTGTTAATAGGAAATGCAAGGAGTTTAAAACATGGCTTTATATACACTGCAGAAAATAAGTAATGGGAAAAAATAAATTAAAAAAAAAAATCAAAGACCGGATGAGCAGTTTAACTGAGTCATTGTAATGGTTCCCTTGGGTAAGTGACTAAGGACATGATCCATGACCACTGAAATCAATGAAAAGATTCCCACTAACGCCTATAGGCTGTGGATGAGTGCTTTAAAATTCCCGTGTCTCTTGGTTTTCATCCATAAATTGGAAATAGCATTTTACTACCCAAGAAAAGTGTTGTGAGGATGACTACATTAGTCTGTGCTCAGTTAACAAAGTGATGGGAGCTGCATATGTATCTATATGTACAAATTCCTCAAAACAAATTGAAAGATCACCATGTCTGAAAGCTATAGGGAAATTATTATTATCGGCCCCATTAATATGCAAGAACAGACAGTTTGTCATAAGGTTAGGAAGACAGGACTCACGTGGATAGCAAGGGCTCATATTTATATTCCACTTTGCATATAATAATGGTTTGCACAAACAATATTCAACTTTCCTTCTATTTTTAAAAATTATTTTCTTTTTAAGCCCTCCCCTTCCTCCTCTCATTCCCCCCAGCAAGAAGCTGGCAAGAGACGTGGAGCATCTGGGTTAGAAATGACAGCTGGTGGGTGAGACAGCATCAGGCTCTTTACTGGCTTTTACTTTGGTCTTCTGGGAATTAATAAAAATGAGACTTCTTCATAATAATCAACCCATCTTTTGCCCTTGAATAAACTTCAGAAGTGATCACGAGCCAAGCCCTCTATGGGCAATCAGAAGGGGTTCTTCATAGCCCATATACCAGAGGTGGTTGGAAAAAAGGGATCTCTGCCCCACGGGAAATTCCAGTGTTCTAAAACATGCTTTGTGCACCAACTCGGAATAAACAAAACTTTTTTCAGTGTGAAGGTTTCCTCAAAAAATGTATCTTGGAAACATTAAATACTGAATATAATATTACTGAGAATCAGATCATGATATAGACATAGAATACTGAATCAGATATAGATATTAAATTTCATCAATACCTTTTAATATTAAACATTACAATATAAAAAACAAAATTAAAAAACTGAAAATGAAAAAAATTCTATGTGGAAAATGTAAAAATGTGCCACTCAAATGAGCTTAGGCAGAGCACTGTATGAATGTAATTGCCTTTTACAACAGTGAAGGCAGCTTGGTACCTCTCTGGGGCACTTTTTTTGGGACCACGGA
The DNA here is from genome assembly GCF_000699245.1 of Pterocles gutturalis. Classification (NCBI taxonomy): domain Eukaryota; kingdom Metazoa; phylum Chordata; class Aves; order Pterocliformes; family Pteroclidae; genus Pterocles; species Pterocles gutturalis. The sequence goes on from NW_010116424.1 coordinate 102,225, forward strand.
AAACACTGTCAGTGTAATCAGACCATTTTATTCTTACATGACATTTAACACAGTCCTGGGTAGATATTAATCTAGGATTCATTACCGGAAATCTGCACTGATCTGCACTATTAAAGGATTAGCCTTCAAGCTTTAAATTGCTACCTCACCTGTAACACCAAACACTTGATATAGCTAGGTTTTATTTTCCTTTCAGTAAAAGGTATCTTATCAGTTTATTGATACTGCAGGTAAACAGCAGCAAATGCATTTTGTTTTATTAGTTTAATACCAAATACATCCCATGCCCGTATTTAAGCTCCACACCTTAGTCCTTTGTTGGGGAAAGGACACAGACAATGAGCTCTCTATGAGAGAGGCCTGTGTAATGCTAACATGGTCAAACCTTCTTGTGCAACCACAGAAATATCAAAGGCAGGCGAGGAGCAACTGGAACCTTAGAGACAGAATCCTTTTTCACAGACATTTGACTAATCTGATGATGTATCCATAGTGCTATGTGCACTGGAGCAATCAACTTGCCTATACAAGCAGTAACATTTTGGCTGTCAACAGGGTTTACCTGAAGGGAAGCAGAGCCATCAGTTTTGTAGAGCAGGACTTCCCACCAGCTACAATTACGTTATGAATACGCTGGTTATTAGGCTATAATGTAAAAGACTAATGTATGTGCGGGTGTATGAGACCAAGACTCATTTCATCTGCACAAATGCCATGATTAGCTGAAATGTGATTGCAGGGGGAAAAGAAAGGTGAAAACTAGACCAAGATGCCTTAACATACATGACAGGAGCACTACTGGTATGCTCCTGATATATCAGTAGCCAGCCACAGAAAAGTTACTGACAGCTGCAGCAAGCAGATAATTGGGACATTTGTCAAAAGGAATCTCTGTATGAGAAATAGATGGGAGTAAACACGAAAGCATAAAGTGCTCCTTTGGGCATGTGGACTCATGTTTGCAGGTTGAGATGTAAGCAGACAACCTCTGCAGGCCAGATCCAAGTCTCTTTGCAATTACTGGAAGATTTCTACTGAACTCAATCAAATTTGGATCAAATCCTAAGTGAATACAAACATTTCTTCTGGTTGCACAAGACCACTCTGATGATTTTACTGTTAGCCCCTGTGAGGAATGTAGGGTTGGGTTCATAGATGCTGTTGGTGACAGATGAGCTACCATTTGCTTGTTCTTCTCTGGGACCCTCCCTCCCTCTACAGCTGACCCCTCCCCAAAAGCTACAACACAATCAGGGTCTTTTTCCCCTTTCCCTTGTACAACCCTGTTCATTATTCATATTGACACACAAGTGGTCCTGATTTCTCAGGATATTGTCCATCATTCCATTACAGAACTACCTTTTAGCTTTTCCATCTCAAACTGCTTCTCCAAAAACAATTGCTTAGGAGCCAGGGATTATTTACCGGCAACCATGAATATGTCAAACCCTCCAGATGTTTATTATTATGACTACTTTCCCGGGGTGTCAGCCAACAGTTCTGTTTGTGGCTCATCCTTTACCAAGACACCAGATAACTGCAGCTTATTGTTCTGAATTTAGCATTGGTCACCCTTTGATCCACAATTTGTTTTGCTTTCTGCTAGGCTGTAAATTGTTTCAGCATTGGTCCATGAAACTCATCGAACTACTTTGTTGGTAAGCAAAAGTCCATTACAGACTGTTAAAAAAGACTGATTATTAATTTGACCTTGTAACTGGCTGACGCTATCACGACTGTGTATTACTGGCAGATATTACAAAGAATATTTTAAATAGCACAAACTTTATCCACCATTCAATGCCCAAGATTACCTCTGTATTGGGAAAGGTGACTTTTCCAACAGGACAGAGAGCCAGTGTTCTTTAACAACTTCATTCTGCTTCTTCCAGCACATTTTCTTCCCTCACCCCCCACCCCCAATGAATAGTTTTCTGCTCTTCTTGGACCTCAACTTTTCAACCGGCAATAGGTTCCAGGAATATACCCTTCAAATAACTAGAATAAATCAGTTGAGGCCCCCCAGGCTTCCAGATAAAACTCCATGCACACAAGTCCTGTTAAAATCAAACTTGTCCTGAACTCCAAAGAACAGAATTGAGTCTGTTCCTCTTCCGAGCAACGTCCCAAACAGAGAAAGTGCCCCAGGAGGGAGCACTGAACTGGTAAAACTGATTCTTCCAGCAGCAGCCTGCTACAGAGGCCGTGTGCCAGGTACTGGGTGGAGATAATACAGGAGATGAATGGACAGTCTCCTGGGGATTTCTGCCAGATGCCTGCGACTCAGAAGTGATCTAACCTGTGCCATGGGTGGGGCAGGGCATCAGGAAACCATATTCACCTCCCAGCTGTTCCTTTCTTCCTCCACCCATGCTCATTGCTGCAGAAGCCAAGCACAGTGAAGGGTTTTGGCAGGGAAACACCAATGTGCCAATGGCAGAACATGGGCTTAGCTCATATAACTCTTCTGTAGGTGCAAGGATCAACATGTCTGTGCTACTCACCTAACTCCTCATAAAAGACAAGTAGAATGCTGGCTTACATAAATAAGCTATCAGGGGTAAGAAGCAAACAAATAGTTCACTTGCAATATTTTTATGGAAAAAACTCAGTTCTGGTTTGGTTTTGATGTGGGAAAATGCAATAACAACTTTAATTTTTATGGATCCCTCATGCTTAACAAATTGACAGACTATTTATTTAAGCATCACTTCACCCACCACGGAAATGGAGCAGTCTCCTGGGTGTCTATTTTGCAGCGCTGATCAAAAACTTAGGAAAAACGCACAAACTTATTATCAGTTTGTATCAGTAAATTTCCAAGTAGATTTCCAAAGGTGTCTAGAGCACCTGAAAGTATCAGCTCAGGCTCTTACAAGCATCCAAAGCCAGGCAGAATTCCTGTTAGCATTCAGGTACATTTAAAAATCATAATAAAGTAGGTAACTGCCTTGGACATTTAGTCTGAGAAAAATTTCCCTTGAGACAGGCAATGATCATTGCTGAGCTAGAACTTGGCTTGGCACACCACCATCGACAATCATCTTCTTGAAAAGGATGCCAGAAAATCTATTTTTTACCCCTCAAGAGAATAAATTCTTCTGCCTTTGAACTTAGCAAAGTTGAAGTTTATTCTACTGGAGTAGAACCTCAAAGTCACATTTAATAATGGAAAAGGATAAAAAGGACACGGGATTACATTATTAGTATTCTTGCAAGGTGTTTGTGTTCTCTGAAGCCTCCACAACGGCATTCTCCTGACCTATCACTGTTAAGATTTCAGACCTTTCAGATACTGTGCAAGATGCTATGGATGTAAAATGAATAGGTACAATCAGTCTGCAAAGCGTGTTCATCTTTGTGCTGTTCTGAGAAAGTTTGCACTCGAGCTTAAGTAACAGAGGTTAATTCTGTGCCTAAAAAACTGTCCATGTTAGAGACCATGACTCATGTGGTGCTGAAGTTCAGAGCTGTGTTCAAACAAATCAAGGGGATTACTAGCAGAATGCTTTATGGGTGGATCAGCAGCCATTGCAATTTCTCCTTTCTCTGGCCCAAAACAGCCAAAGACTATAACTTCCTGGCTTGATTTCAAAACTATTTTAGCCATAAATCTGTGAAAATGGTTGCTGATTGGGGATATAGTGTTAGAAAACTATTAGAGATATAAGGAGTTTTAAGTCTATGCATCATCTACCTTACTGAAATGAATTATATTAAGCTGTACCTGACCTTGAAGGTCTCAAATACTCAAAGCCTCAAACCCCTTCAGTTAAACATACATTAACACTTTTGTTCCTTTTCTGTATTTTTAACTGTTTAGGTGTAACACTTTTCCTTAAAACTAAAATTCTTCGGTGAAAGTGGCACATGCCGTATTAAGGAAACTGGGACATTAAGAACTACAACATTCTCAATACAAGCAGAGAAGTTATTTTTCATGTCCTAATCTTTTTTTCATTGCTTGTGCTGTTGTCCCAGGAGGTGTAGAAGATCCTAATGCATAAAGCTAAATGTCTGTCCTGCCATTTTTAAAATACAAGAAAAAAATATAAAACTGCTAGTTATAAAAAAAATGGAATATGTTTTCCCTGTAAGTCTATCTTGCCAGGAAGAATCACAACATAGAGAGCAGAGTAGCATAACATTCCAGCAGGA
>NW_010116424.1:106413-128854 GCF_000699245.1 Pterocles gutturalis
AGACTTTCTAAAAGGCTGGCTGAAATGATTTTTATTGCCAAAGTGATGTCAAGCATGGGTAAGAAAACCAAAAAGCTCTAATCCATCTAAGTTTGAAGACTTATACTGAAACAGCTCTGAAATACTTACTAAAAGATACTTTCCCCAATGGAAAGCAGACATGAACACTTCAGTTTCCAAGAGAGAAAGAAGGAACAAATCACACCCTTGGAGTCTGTAACAGAAAGACAATTGTGGTATGTAGCTTTCCCCTCTCCTACACCAGTTAATGTAATGACAGACCCAAGCTCTCTCTCCTACAGACATGGGAGGGAGACATCCCAGGACAAGTCTCATGTTTGTTAGTTGGAGGAGGGGAAGGTTTCAGCCAAACCAAAATGAAACTAAGTAAAGTTTTCCAACAGCAAAAATCAAATTTTAAATCCAGTGCACTCTTATTCCGTGTTCCATTAATAAAGAAGAAAACTAGTGCTGGAGAATAGCAGACTAGGTTTTCCAAAGCTTTCTCCACAGGGAAGGGACCAGGGTCACAGAGAAGGCTGAAGACAGCTGGCTTTTGGCAAGAGTAGCTGGGCAGGAAGGAAAAGGACTAAAATCCTGAGATGGACTGGTCTGCTAGGTTTTTCAAGCTGTGTTAATGCTAAATTGCATGGTGTATAGCACAGCCCTGGTTAGACAGCCTTCACAGGTGAAGGGAGTCTTTTGTAAATGTCATACATAGACTCCACACTCAGTTGGCTTCCCAAGAAAAAATTTCCAATGGGCTTTTGAAGCTCTTAAGATGAAGACACATACAAGTCACTCTAAAAATGACATCACAGAGTTTTAAAATGTAAATTTCAGAGATATTTAGCTTCATAGTTTGAATTCAGCCCCATCTCTAGCAAAAACAATATACAAGATTAGAGTAGCCAGCACATAAATGTCTTTATCAAAGAAACCTTAAAATAAATTGAATTCATGCTGCGCTAACTAGACCAGCACCAGTAAAAATGCTTCCTTAGTAAATGAGGAGGAGTTACTCAGAAAACATCCCAATGACAAGGCGATGAGGTACCACAAATGCAAAACAGGGGAAAAACACATAACATGTATTATGAGGTATAATGCTTTCCGTGCTGCTTAGAAGAAAACTTATTCTATATATGCAAGTCTGCCACTTGGGAGTAATGTGATCATTTTTATTGAAGAGCAATAAAATTCGATAGCATCCCACACCTGTTTGTATCCCGTAAACATCATTTCCTGCTACTCCTTCATATTCTCAAATGTACTGTAAAAAACGCTTTCTTACATCTCAGAGTTAGTAAATATAGGCTAAGTCTCACTATTAGCATTGCATTTCATCTATAATGCTCTGACATTCTCAGATATAATTTTAAAAACTCTTAACCTACACTATCTGTTTACTTAGTAGTAAGGTGGGCACGTGGAATTGTCTGCAACACACTGTATTTTGCCAAGAAAATCAGGCTCAGCTGTAGTATGATTAAGCAGCACGTTGTCTGTCACCATGGCTAACACCATGGACTGAGCCAGGAACCTTAAACCATGAATCACTGTAGCCTGAGCTAAATCCAAGTTCTGCAACTTGTGATTTTTAGTAGACAATGCCTGCTTTACTGGCCTCTACAAGAATTTGACTTTACTGGGGAGATGACGTGTCTGTCCTGGATTTCCAAGCTACCCAAGATAACACTTTTCTCCTAGATAGCATTTTCGCACGAAAGGCCTCAGAATATTTAGTGAAAAAGACTAGGTTCCTCACATCCCCATGAGCAAAATAAGTCATAGAGATGAAGAGACTTATCTGAAATCAAGCACAAATTGAACTGAGGCATCCTGAAAAGGGTATGGACAGCTCAGAGATGCATGAACATGACATCCACATTCTAAAATGCTGTGGTTGATCCAAGACTTTGGGTTTAGAATGAAGTATCCTAAAATTCACTCACTGTTATGCCAATAAACCCATGGAAGCTAACACCTTAATAAAATATTTCAGGATTTGACAGTACACAAACAGGCCAAAGGCAGAGAGGTTTTTTTGTAAATTTCAAAGAGCTTTGAATCAAAATGAAATCAGTGGCTATTGCCAGTTAGAGCTTCATGCAGACCTCAACTGATTCACTAAAAATGACACCATTCAATGACCTAAGTAAAATAAACCTGTGGTCTCAATAGAGCACATAAGAAAAAAATACATACTTCAAGAGCATCATCCATTGCATTACTTGGTGTGCTCAAGGAAAAGTCAAAGCACTAAATACAGAATCCAGTGCGACTATTGTTATTATTCTCCTCAGAATTATTCTTGCTAATGTAATATTGTTCTTCTAGATCAGCTGTGAATCACAAGTGTAAGGCAGATGGGGACACACATCACCCTATGTGTGTGCTGTACTCAGCCTTGGTGAATGACAGAGCTTCGACTTCATGCGTTTGTCTTGATGCAAACTCTGACAACTGTCAATTTTTTTTTTTTTTTTTACTATGCTATACACACTCTCCTATGAGTTACATTTATTCTAGCTACAAATAAATAGTGGATGCAAAGGATTTCATAAGAAATAAGAGTGAAGCTCAGCATGCATAAATTCACTTTAAACAAGTTGCAGTAAAAACTGTGCTTGTAGTTGGGGTCTATTTAAAAATTGTATCAAATAATAATATTAATGACAGAAGACAGAGAAAGAGAGATGAGATTGCTAACAGTTATATCCATATGTTTTCTTTTTAACTTTGGCCATCATGGCACTTTCTCTCCATTTTTAGGCTATTTTAAAGTGCCAGCCTGTCCCAACAAGTACTTCAGCAAACAGTGAAATCAGCATCAAGGTTCACTTTCTTCCTGTAACACATCCCAGTTCTCTTTTATGAGGCCAATAATTTTTCTGAGTGGCACATCTTCATGGCCAAGGACAGAAAGTAAAACAACAGGTCTGAATGCACCCTGGCGACAAGACTGAACAAACCATTTTGGATTGCCCATCTCTGCGTGTGTCCTTCCCCATGTTAGCACTCGGACTCCTTTGTGTCAGCATGGTCTGTGCTAACACAACTGTGCAGCTAAGGCCAAACCCCCTCAAGATCTACAGGTGTGCAAGTGCTGTGAAAGTGTTTCAAGGTTTAGTTACAACTTTTCCATTTATATCTTTTCTATTGGAACAAGAAGAATTACTTCAGGGGGAAAAAAAAGGTGTACCTCTTGTTCTGACAGACATTTGTCAAAATCTTGAATTTTATACACTATAAGAGCAGCAGGTAAGCGAATTCAGTTGTGAGCAAGTTCCTCTTCTCTTTCACTTGTTCATTGTGTACTTAGTAAAAAAAAATGTAATGTTAGCGCCTGTTGGAAGGCAAAGGATCCGTGCAACATTACAGCCTTGTAAAACACATCTGAAGGGCTGGAGTTGCAGTATAAAAGAGGCACACTTGAGCTTCACTGGCAAAGCATGCATTTTAAATAAAGCTTCAGTACTCAAAAACAGACAGTCTCCATTCTCATTCTGAGTAATGTCTGCCTTCTATTCAGTAGAACGGCTCACAATGAAAGTAACAAAGACATGCCAGATGAAAAACATCACACTGCAAGATCCCTGTATGCTGGAGAAAATCCTCTAATTGCTTACTGAGGTATTTCCCTCTGAAAATATGCAGGGAATAAAGAAGGGATGCTTCATGTTCAAAGACAGCGGGGGGAGGGGGGGGGGGGGGAGGGAATGAAAACAATTTATGTCCAGATTGTTCCCTTTTCAAGTTTTAGTCTGATCAAAATCTGATTTCCGTGGTTTTTGCTACGGAGCTTGTATGGGGCTTCCCCAGCTCAGCTCCTGCAAAGTATGAACTGGGGTTCATACTCATACCAAAAAAGCGGTTGGTTGGCACTGATTCTGCTAAACTGGGACTAAGGTCCTTGATAGCAGCCTCCAGCTAGGAGAAAAGCTTGTCCACATGAAGGGCCTGAAGAGTGGCCTGCAGTGATGGAGTCACATAAACTCCAGCTCTCTGTTACAAAGGGCCAGAGACACTGGTTAGTGGAGGCAGTCACACAGCACATAGAGGTAGCAAACATGTTGACTAGCAGGGACGCTGGATTGACTGGACTTTTTAATGTCATATTATTAATTATGTATCTTTATTAGAGAACTGATTCAGTTACCTGAGGTCTGTGGAGAGACTCATCTTGATTTCATTTGGGTTTACATTAGTTTGTTTTATAGGTATCCTTTTAATTGTGTTTATGTGCCTCACAATCATCCTAAACTTCTTACCCAGATCAATACTAACTTTTATTTTCAGAGTAACTATTATTCTTTTTTCTATTTCATTTTATAGTAAAGGAACGTTATTTAGAAAGCATTAATAGAGGGCTTTAGCACAGGTTGCAATTAATTCATTAATTAAAATTAAATTCTCCAAGCTATTCAGGAAATCCTTATGCAAGATATTCACATTCATATGAATTCTGTTGGTGAATGATCCAAAAAGAGTGAAAAATTTTAACACTATATGCTAATATATTTATAGCAAACAAAGTAATCAAAACTGTTAGTTAACAACACCAACTATATAACTTTACCTGCTCCCAAACAACATAGGGAGATGAAGGGGGATAAAACTAATGCACAGTATATTACTAGAAAGTAAGAACCTGCCGCTATAGATTCTTCAGTCACTTCAAGTCTTTACCAGAAGATTGGATGCATTTTTGAAGCCAGTATTTTAGCTCAAGCCAAAGTTACAGCCCCATCCCAAATCATCAGAAATTCAATCTCTGCATTGTGCTCAAAATCAAGATCTGAATAGTCCAAACTGTCACCTCTGGCATTCAAACCTATGAATCTTTGAATAACATCATCCTTTGAACAACAGATACAGGCTATTGCTCTAAACCGACAGCATTCATTAATCACACATTCTATGTAGGTACACTGTTGCCATATAAAAATAAAAAGTACCTATGGTACTTTGCTCTTCCAGGCCTTCACTGAGTTTGTAGCATCTCATGCCCACACTCAAGCACTCCTTTCAGCATCTGGGAAACTAGATTTACAGATGGTTCTGGTGGGGACAAGTAGTGAGGAGGGGTGGGGTTTTCTTAACCCTCTGTCACACACCTGTCCAGCAAGTGAGGTGACAGCACCAATTATTACCTTAAATACGATAGTTGAGAGGATGAGAAGAGGATGAGAAGTTAGGTCTATTTGTGGAAAGCCCAGCTTGTTTACTTCTAGAACTGATCTACCTACAGGTACACAAACTAGTAATACAAATTCTGAAAGCAAGCCGCTGAGGGAATTATGGTTCCCTCAAGCCTGCTGAAGGACCATTTTAGCCAAGGATATACACGCATGAATTCCTATTTTTCACTGTTTCTGTTATGGCAGTGCTTTGAGATGTGTCCAAGATAAGGGCTCTGCTGTGAAAGACACTGGATGAGCATATGCTAAGAAATAGTCTAACAAATAAAAAGCTTACAGCATAAATAGACAAGACTGATCAAAAGAAAGTAACTCAGGAAGTGATATGCAGATCACAGATCATGCAAAGTGAAAAAATTTCTATTACAGAACAGTATCTGTACAAGATCCAAAAACCTGTCTCAAGAACCTAATGTTAAGCCATATGTTCCCATTATAGGATGGTGATTCACTGTTAATCCAAAATGCCTTCAGAACTAGGCACATGATGTCACACAATTCATTCATCATCTTTCATCCAAAAGAGAAGAACAGGTTGCAGCAAGCATACTTGGAGGGAGACCTTTATGACAGAATTTTCAGCCTGGTTTCTTGTGGAAATGGGCTTAGATTATTGACTATGAACTTTCTATCTCCCCAGTAAGTTTTGAAGTTGCTCAGTTTTTACTTCATTTAACACAGGAACAAGACATACACTGCGCCTATAAATTTTGTTAAAATATACAGCTAGGTAGACAAAAGATCCAAATTAGCTATTCCCAGTTAGAGGAAAGCTGCGAAGCAATCCCAAATCAAAGTATGCAAATATAGGACAGAGCCTTCAGAAACTTCGTTAGCAGTCCTGTAACTAGCAGAACTACACAAGAATAGGTGCCTGGAGCACAGTTTGACGTCTAGACATTTGTGAAAGAAGACGATACTCTATCTGTTCTTTCTAACATGTGAAAACATAGATAATATTATCTATGTCCCATTAAGTTTTCAGATGAAAGATGGTTATATTCCACAGTGATCTGAGGCTCTATTAACTGCTGCTATAGAGCAATCAGGAATTTCTAAAAGCAGAAGCTGTATATGACTCTCCTATTAAGCCCTTGCACCTTTGGACAATTTAATCTAATAATTATTCATAACAGTAGTACGATAATTTTTGAGCTGCAGATCCCAAAGTGCAAGTACAGATTTGATGTCAAACAAATGTATTGACATTTTCAAATGCATAACTGAGCCTCATCCGTCTTTGAAGCAAGCTAAAGTTTCAATTACATTTTCCCCAGTTTAGTGTTGCCATGTAAAGTAAAATAACATGTTGCAGCTTTTAGTTTGCATTTTTGATTCATTTAAAACAGAGTAAAACAATAGTGTTGAAACCTCTCCAGAAACTCTGTTCAGCATGAATCCTTACCCAGAACTACTGTGTTAACAGCAATGCATTCAAGCACATTTGTATAGCCCCCAGGAAGAAATGTACCTCACCGAAAGCCTGACAGCAAGAAGATATCCTTTGACTTCAGGGAGCTTCAGATTAGGACTCAAATGATTAGTGACCTGGGGCAAAATCAAATTATCATATTAAAATCCATTTTATCACTGGCAAAGTCAATCACGTTATAAACAGAAACAGATGTTTCAACGTGTCTCTGGCATCTGACTTCAGGCAGAGTAAATTGAACATTTTCAATTTCATACAGTTTAGTTTCTGCAAAGTTAAAGTAAACCAAATGATTTCTCCCACAGCATTTTTACTCACTGTCACCACACTGGTGTTTACTTTGTCACACATGATAAAAGGCTGGCTTGCATGATGACACTGAACCTGAGTAGATTGAAAAATTAAGGGGAAAGTGGAGGAGGGAGGAGGTTCACTTTTAACTCACCCTCTTTGCAAGCTGAGCTTTTTAAGATTTGCCCACCCATAAAACAAGACATATGATTTTGTTATACTTGGAGTCTGACTGTCAAAAACACAGTCAATATATTATGTGGTATTGGGCTGCTTCTACTTTGTATGATAACACTGTTATGCTAAGTCATTTGAAAATGCACTTTGATATACTATACACATGAGCTAATGCACATATGTATTTATGCACTGCATGCTTTGGAATGAAAAGGACAGGAGGCAGTGTGGGAAAAACAGGCTGAAGGGGAAAAAAAGCAAAAAGAAAAAGGGACTCTATGATTCCCATAACTCAAGAGAGCATATTGTTCAGTTAACGCATAGGCCAGTGCCTCTCAGGCCCCATCCCTGGGTGGACAGAATTAGATTCTGATTCATGCTCTGTAACTTGCTGTAATGCCAGCCAGGGACAAGAGCGTTCCATGGGAACATTTCAGCGGGTCCCCTCCTTATCAGCCCCAGAACAGCTGCCAGACTTTAAGGTCGCTTGATAGAGAATTTAATTCTCAAGATTGTACATTAATTTCTAAATTCTTTCTTATCCCTGTGCTGTGATTTGAGAACTGCATTCAATGCAGCCCAGCACAGGGCAAGCCTTTCCCATCCACACCCCTCCTTCCTGTCTGCAAACTTCCTTCCTAGAGATTTACCCAGACACCTTTAAGCTAAATTAACTCCCTGTACTTATTTGACCAAGCACTAGAAGATGGGAAACCTGATTTTGACCTCAGACTGACTACCAGGCAAAGGGATTTTTAAAGTTACCCTGCACATGTAAAAAGCTGAGTTTATTTATCTCCCTTTACCATGAAGCAAAGGGACATTTATGTTCACGCAGCAGCTAACCACTGCTGTAGTTCTTTACAATAATTATTTCCCACCCTATCAATTAATTGTCATGCAGAGTTCTCTGCAAAATGGCTTGAAATCCCTGGACATATTATGTAATTTTTGAACAAATACCACCTTGGTTTATAATCCTCTGCTCTTTCATATTTATATATTTTTAAAATTACTCTTTACTATGGTCAAGAGCACTGCAGAATAAATACATGAAAGCAATCAACTGATGATTGAAACTTCTGGCAAGCCAAAATGGAATTAAGTTGCAGTGGAAAATTTCAGTATTAGAGTTTAATATGACCAGATCTCTTGGTTTGCTTAGGACAGTTCCAGGTTCCACAATTGTTTCCTGGATGGATGCAGACTGTGCATGTAGTAAAATGAACTCTGTCGGCTAGAGAGAGAACCAGAATCCTCTCCTTTCTGTGATAAATTGGTCTGTCTGGTATTAAGTTGTGAATCTAAAAGGGGCTCCTGTCCCCAAGGGCAGGTAACAGTGTGGGTATTACCATGTCTCTACTTTACAAAATACCCAGTTATGGGCAGTCCAAGAGATTAGGTTAAGCAGACAGAGCAAATTAATTTATTTATAATCTTTAATTCTAAAACCAAAATAACAGCTTTGTTCCAAATAATTTAAACTGAAACCAAACCCTAAATAGTGGTTCACATAAACAGACAATTACAGGAACCCAGACTGGACCAGTGATCTATCTGGCATGATCACACCACGACCAACACAAGCACTTTAGAGGAAGGTGCAAGATATTCCAGAGAAGACAAACATTGAAAAAAAGTGTCGAGAGGGAGACAAATTCTTCTTTATGCTGCCCCAAAATCCTGGCTTGTACCCTGACTTTCATAGACATGATTTTATTTCATCCCTGCTCTTGTAATTAATTGTGAACACTCTCATTAGCCTTAGAAATTAAATCCTACTAAATCTCAGGCCTCAGAAATATAAGAGGAACAAGAACCACAAATTTATTATACAGTGTATCAAAGTAATTTTTTTTCAGCTTGCTGCTTTTTCAACATTATTGCCTCCCTCCTACCTCCTCCATCCTCTACAACCTGCCTCTTATTTCGTGTATTAACAGCTGTTCCCTATTCTTTTGCAATTTCACCACAAATAATGGAAGATAACCAACAAGAAATCAAGAGTAACAGAGAGAAAACAAAATCAAGGTCAACGTAAAAAATACCAATTTTGTGCAATTTTATCCTGTACTTCTTGAAATTGATTACAAATTCCTGATCATGGTTACAAGGAACATCCCGGAAATGTAACACAAGTTTGGGAGAAAAGCCCACATTTCAGTCAAAAGACCTCAAGTAATTGCTTGGATGGAAATAACCACTCTAAAGAAATAACAAGCTGCAGGTAGGCTGATGCGTACAGATCTCCCCTCCTATGTATCATCATACAACAGGTTTATGTTAAACCCTATACACAGTATCAGACCCCAGAGTTCATGGCCATAATTCCAAAGAACAGTAAGTGCTGATATTTCTGTCCAATCCCCTAGGGGAGGATAGGGTTTTGATGACTCAAAAATTTGCTGTGGAGGCATGATCTACCTGTTGATGTCCTGGCTGGCCTTCTGCCTTCCCTCCTGCTACACAGACTATTCTTGTTACCTCCCAGCGCCAGATGGATTCACTTCTAGTGAAGATTTTTTACCTGGTTTTCTTTTGGTTTCTGTCAGTAAACCCTTATGGCATTGATGGTCTCATCTATTCCTAAGCTCATTCTCATTTTATTAGGGAAGATAGATGAATTTTAAGTGCAAAGTCTGTTTTAAACATGGACTGTGGCACTAAGGAAGAATGGCTTACATCTGTATCTTGCCATGTTTTCCATTCCCCTAAGAAATTTTTGCATTTTAATTACTTGCTTACTGCTACTTGTAACAACAGGTTAAGCCCTTAAACCCATTTTAACAATTTTGATGCTATTAGCAGGACCAGAACTAAATACACTTAGGAAAGCTTGTGTCACATATAAGAAATTGTTTTTGAAGCCAGATCCCTCAGGCTACCACTCCTTGTTTTTCTCTTTCTTTTCATTTAGCAAGACATGGAAAGATAATAGTTTTTTCATATTTTTTTTTCATTATCTATTTTATTTCACTTGGTCATTTGAAACTTACAGGGAAGTAATTAAATAGAAGTTAAACAGCTCTCAAAGACTACCTCTTGCAGCAAGACAGAAAAATATTACTAGAATTTAGAAAAATAGCGACTTTGTCTTTTTTTCTAACTTTCAGTTAGATAGTGCAGACCTGGTTCCCATTATAATTGCAGTCATATTAAAGAGCCCAGAGGAGCTAAATTTCACCTCTCATACAAATGGACTGAAGCTGATTTTTCCAGTAAGAACATAGGCATTAAGTCTGTGCAGAAGTTGGTATGAGTACATTTCAAATACTATGTTCCAGCTACCATGGTAATATCGCAAAGAATCTGAAAGCATCAAAACAACAGTCACAGAAGAGGATGTGAGAACAGCTGCTGATAAACAAGTAAACCTGAAGAACTGAAGCAAAACTGGAAGAGAATTTTTCCCAAAACTTACTCTCCACTCACACAATTTAAGTTGTAGATGGAACTTTTGAGCCAGGATCTGATCTTGCCAGACATAGTAAATTCCCTTGATTGCAAAATAACCAAGCTTCATTTTTACATTAAACTGGTCTAGATCAAAAACTGACCCATCAAATCTACCTCATCAGAAAAGTCTGTTTTGTCACACTCTATTTCCTTCTCCTCAACATCTTCAGTACCAGTATAACCTGCTACTCCTCTCTGCAGATTGACATAAAGACTTTTCTTTCCTTCAGATTATCAACTTGATTCTTTCAACCATGCAGCTACAGTAGCCCATACTAGGAGTTTGGTATCAATAGTACACAAGAGCCAGATTTAATATTTCTGCTTAACAAACTGCATAAACACCCTGTATCAGTGATGCACAGGGACATGCTGGTGTGGATCTCTTAAATCTCTACTCGTTCCCAGGACATGGTTCTATAAGAATGCAAAGAGTTTTTCTTTCCCCAAACAGACGTTGCAGGCATATTTGCTTAAACCCTTGAGGTTGAAAATCAGCTATAGTTCTTCCCAGCCCAGCAACTGCTTGGGAACAGCAAAATATTGGAAACGAAGTGTCCATGAACCATCTCACAAAGTTTATATGTGCTGCTACATGAAGTGGGGATTGAATCTCCTGTAGAGAGCTGTCTGCTTCTGATCTTTCCCAGTTCACAATTGCATTATGTGGGGGGAATTAGGGTCTGAATATCTTGGCACAACACTGTTTGGGAAAACCCTAGTACTTGCTTGAATTTGCCTCTGACAGAACTGTAAAAGGCTCGCTGACAATTGGAGGAAGAAAAGTATAAAAAAGTAACAGGGTTAGGCCAGCTATAAAAAAAGACCTACATTGAGCGTATTTACAATGACGTTGGGAGATACTACAGGACTGTCACTCTTATTTCCCAAGAAAAGACAATGGGAGAGTTCCATTTAAAATGGTAGATCACTGAAAGAATTCCTCTATTTCAAATTGTCCTGAGGAGTTTAGCTCAGAAAGAACTTCTTCCCAGAAGAAGCCCGACAGAAAGAGGATTTCTATGATCTTGTTGTGTCCTTCAAGGAGCTTTTCAGGCCAAGAAACAAATATGGCAATCAGCCATCAAGGAGCACATGGATTTTTTTTTTTTTTTATATATATATTTTTATGTTGTCAAATGTCATGACACAAAAATTCATGAGAAAATGCCTTACAGTTTCCAGGAAGTTTAAAAGGAGGAAGCCTCTTTATTAATAAAAAGATGTCTAGAAACCAAAATCTGCACTAGGACATAATGGAGCTCTCCAAGCAAAGAAGGAAAAAAAAGTTTTCCTAGGAAATCTGAAAAGGCATCACAATATTTAAAATAGGAAGAGTAGAAAACAAGTCTTATTCCTTTCTGTCGTTCTTAACACAATGTGTAACTACACAACATATATTTAAGCAATTTATACTTAGCCTGTGGGACTCTACCAGAAGCGATTACAGTGATGAATAGCTTCATAAGATTCATAGCTGTCTCCAAAGAAAGGGCCATGTCCTCTGCTGCAGAAGAGTGACAATTTGCCTAGCAAAAGTAAAGATGGAAAGTTCCTGTTGGACTCCTTCATTCAGTGTCACCCTCTGCACTGACCAACCTTGTGGCTGAGTTAAGATAGTTAAAAAAAAAAAAACCAAAACCTCTTTCAACCATTGCATGCTAAGATAATCACTGGCATGTTGGACTCTTGTGCAGTCCCAGGCAAAGGCCAGTCCCTGCTTTTGCCCAAGATGAGGAAGGACAGGGAAAAAAAAAAAAAAAAAAAAAAAAAAAAAAAAAACAGAGAACAGCGGACCAACACCTTAAAAAAAAAAAAAAAAAAAAAAAAAAAAAAAAAGAGACTAGACTTCAGGGCCATAACCTGCAATTAGATTAGTTTGCCAGAGAGAAGCAAGAAGTCACCCCACTCAGATTCACAACTCTTTTTAAAGAGTGCCTAATTGTCCTTCTATATTGACTGTGCAAAGAGTTAGAGAAAGATGGGTGCATTTTGCTTTAAAACTTTCACATAAAGTACTTGGAGTGATGCTAGAGTCATGTTAGCATAGACTGCATGGTTGGCAGTCTTTTAAAAAACAGCAGCATCTACCACA
Source organism: Pterocles gutturalis (assembly GCF_000699245.1). Taxonomy (NCBI): domain Eukaryota; kingdom Metazoa; phylum Chordata; class Aves; order Pterocliformes; family Pteroclidae; genus Pterocles; species Pterocles gutturalis. The sequence goes on from NW_010116424.1 coordinate 119,069, forward strand.
AAGAAATCTGAACAGAAATTAAGCACTCTATCCAAAAGGCCTAATGTATTTTGGATGGATCAAAAAGCTAGCATTGCCCAAGTTTCCTCAGATATGTGCACATTCTTCCAGGGAAAAAAAAAAAGTTTTGTTTGTTCTTTTTGTTTGTTTTTATGGAAGCCGTTTGTATTTTATCTTCTTCCCTGCTGAATTTCATAAGAAACATGGAGCTGTAGCATCATTAGCCTTTTAGAATATACTAATTTTAAGTATTTGCTAATCAATTTAGTTCTAATTTTCAAATACTATTGCATTTAAGTACAAACAATTGTAAATGGTAGATTTACATTTCAATAAAGACTTTTATATGTAACAATCTAAAATCTGGAAATCTACAACATACTGCAACTAAACTTGTATCTATCATTGTTCAGTACAGATTATCAAGCAATGAAATGCCTCAAGGCAGTATAAATTTAAGGACTGGAACCTCCAATACAGTTCATGGTTTCTTATAAGAACCCCATCTCAGGACAAAGCTTCTAGTGACTTGTAAGGGGCTGGGAATTCATCCACGCATCTACAAGTCATAGATTCTGAATGTCCTGAGAAATTATGCTTCATAATCACTGATCACACTTGATAGTATTGTCACTGGACAATACTTTGCTGTATTGTTTCCCAATCCTAGACATTCAAAATCAAGCAGCATTTTTAGTAAGCAAAGACAATACTAGAGAGTCACACTGAGTTATGTCTTCTGATGCACATTTTCTCTCCTCTGTTTCCTCTGCTGATTCACCCAAAAGAAAACATGAGGAAAACAGTTAAGCTGAAGTTAACCTTCAGCAAGTGGATTATTGCCTGTCTGCTTCTGTCTTCCTCCTAATATGCTTTGTTGTGCAGAGAGAAGGAACTGAACACCTCATCTCATGCTGTAAATGGCTGAATGTCAAAGCATGGCTGAAAAAATACAGACAACATTCACAGCCAAACTCCTTCCATGATTTTGAGAATGTAGTTTCCCCTTCATTCAATACGAGCCTCATGCATTCCATAAGCAGAAAGTGGCTCTTTTGTGAAGGCAGTACAGTGTTACAATTCACAATGTGAAAGGATGGCAACTGTGAACATTTGTCTAACCAGAGCTAGTCTCTGTACACATCATTGAAAACACCATTCTCAGATCTGATCAGAAGATGGTAAATCTATGGGCCTGACAATCCCCAGCAATCCTCTCAGTCATTTATATTATTTGGCATTATGCCTCCAAAATGTGAGCCCACCAAAAATCATCTGACATAATATTGCAGACGCCAGTCTCCCAAGGACTTTTGGCAAAAATAATACTCACAGCTGGATCCTTGCTACATTACTTAAGGAAGGATTGCATCTCTTGGATTTTTTAACCATATGTCAACAGCCTTGTTACCTCTCTTGGTTCAGAGTAATTTTTACCTCAACAAACAGGGTGCTGATTGCTCTGAGTCACTCTTCATTCTTACTTCAAGTGGTTGCGACATAGATTTACAGAATTATTTTGAAGTTCAGAGCTTTCTGATTTTGAAGCTTTCTTTGCTGTTTTCTTTTATGTCTTGTTTTTTATGTCACCATCTTATTATGTAGCATAAGTTGCATCTAACAATGAGTTATTAAAAATTTGATATTAGTAAAATTCACATGAAAACCCCCAGTTTGTACTTTGATAAAAATGTGCTGAAGAGATCTCTGTTAGAGGAACTGCCTTGGTACATTTCAAAACTACAGTGTATTTTTCTTTAAATAAGTATTTCCTAGTTTTCAGACTCCATATGGAAACCACTAGGTGAAACACTATGGTCTGTAGGTCTGGCACCATGACCATAAAGGTCCTTTCTGACCTCAGAATCTATCCAAAAGCTTTGACTTACAGTGCATTATTCTGCATAAGCATGAAAAGAAGCTTTTTTTTTTCCCCCATTTTTTATGGCATTACTCAGGCATTTGTGAGCAGAATGTAAAGCAGGTCCAGTATGTTATGGATTTTGAAACCACTGCATTTGCATGTTAGAAACAGATGGAGATTTACATTGCCAAGAGCTTACCCATATTGTAGGAAGCTAATAGGAACAACAGTGTAAGTACTCTCCAATTTTACTTGAAGAAGTGAAGATGTTTATGAAATATTTTCTTATCAGTTTTGTAAACCTGATTTTTGTGGCATTGATCAGTAAGGAAATCTTCCCAAGAAGCCATCCTGAAATGTTTGTGACTACAAAATAAGTGAAAATATGTAGAAACTATTTTCTATCATGTAAAGGAGACTATACTCTTTGTTGATACTATCATCAACCAAACACTATTGCAGGTATTTGGTACTTATTCAGAACACATTTAAGTTACCTATTACAGAAAGCTCATTATTTTCCAAAGCTCATCTTCACTTATGCCGTTTCTACTGCCTTCATCTGCCTCTCCTTTATTAAACATTATCTTCTCTGCATGGACCGTCTCTTTGTGGCCTGTTGTTATCTATCATTGAGCCAAACCATGTCTCTGTTGGCAATGAGGAAAAGGGTCATAAAAGTCAACATTTTTTTGGCTAACAGTTAATACCATATCAGTATGGCTACAGCTCTTCACTTAGTTATGACAACACTCTGTTGTCCTGGCAATTATCAATCGTCTTGCATACAGGTCCTCAGCACCAACCTATCATATTTGGGAGTGTTCAGATCTCTCACACTGTATTTAGATTTCTACAAGACACCAAGCTGCACTGAGAGCCATCCTGTCCATACTCTTCTAAAAGATCCAAAAAAGGATCCTGTAGTTTGCTTTAGGCCTTGAAATGGATCTTCCTTTTCCTTTTCTGTTGGAAAGGCCTCACAATAGGGATTTCCTTTGAATCCTCCACCTTTTACTCTGCATAGCTCATGCCAAGGCTTGTATTCTGTCAATATTGTTTTTCTGCTTAAGTTTCCAAAATGGAAGATGTGCCAAAGATAAGTCTAGCAGAACATCACGGTTCACTTAAGTGCTGTTGCAAAATTTGGCTGAACTGTACTGAGTAAAGTACTGAAAAGATTTTGCAATGAGACCTTTCTTTCACAGCAGATAAATCTTGGGATCTAAACCTGTGTTTGTCAAGGATGCTTTGTTTTCATCACACAGGGAAGCTGAACTGCACTAGCAGGCCTGATGCAAGGTTCTGTCAAAATAAAACTTCAATAGCTTCCAAATTAGCTCTTCACTCTAAGTTATCCAGACTCCCTCATCCTAACACCTCTATAGAGACACCATGCAAGCAATTAAGGAAGTTGATAGAAATAAAATCTGAAAGTGGGTTGAACAACTTACAATATGGACTCTACAGCAACATGGTATGGCAAACAGCAATAGAGGATTACAGGCAGCAAGGCTTAACTAATTTCTTTACATCAGCTATAATCACTATAAATTTCTTCCTAGTTGCATGCAAAGTATGCTCAAAATGTCTCCTTTAATACCAACATGGAATATGAACCAGCTTAGATAGGAGGTGAGATCTATGAAAATAAAAAAAGGCATGAAGCAATCAGATTTAAAGGAAAGGATGTATCATTTAGAACATTCTAAGTAGAACAATCCAAATTATTTCAGTATTAGTGCCAAAAGAATCTGTACCAAAATCACACCCATATAAGTATTCAAGCTCATACAGTAGATCTCTGTCCAAGAAACAGGATCAAATATTTTCTATTATTTTTCTGTCTGGCTTTAGAAAGACTTTCTGGAAATGTCAAACCAATCTATTTTACACTTGAGATAAGAAAACACAATCAGAAAACATGCAGCATACAATGTTTCAGGACCCTATTTAGACTTCTTAAGTATAATGGAAATGTTATCTAAAGGCTTGACCCAAATTTACCTAAACGTAAGATACTGTTGAGACAGTCAAACAAACAAGTCAGCTATTACATTATTCTTGCAATAAAAGCACTTGATGTGTCATGCAAATGCCACGTTGGAAGGGTGAAACAAGCCAACCCTTACTCCACGAAACTGTTATACACACTGTTTCTATACCACATACAGTCACAATTTATTAATATGCAATATTTATATTGGCAATGCTAATCTAAACATCCCATTCCTAAAGTTAATGTAGATATTGATACACAGATACAAGCTGAGCTTTTGTTGACATAGTGATCCATTTTGCATCACCTAGATTTAAAGAGACAACCCTGAGAGATATTAACCTTGAAGGTTAATGCAGCTGCAAGGGGTGGAAAACATGGAGATTCTTGAGGAGTTTTGAGTTATCTTTTTGTTACATGTACAAGAATATAAAACATAAGGAAGAAAACAGGTTTGGACTTCATAGACTGATCCATTCATTGTTGCAGGATGGGATTAAAAGTGCATAAACCAACTCATACATTGATTCTTCAATTTCATACACCTACCCTTTTGCTTACTCTTAACCTGAAGTTTTAATCTTGCATTTAAGGAAGGAATGATGATGAGTTGTCACAAAGATGACTATGACCACAGATGGCAAACAATGACAGCAGTGACAATGAAAATATTTGCCAATAGCATGGAATGTTTTGACAGAGTCTCAGTATTTAGAAAGCCACATCCTGCTACTTGGATCCATGGGCTCTTTGGCCAAGATGCAGAATTTGATGGGTGGGGCAGGATCAGGCAAATGCAGTACTCACTAGCATGGGGAGCTACACAGTGACAAACAGGGGCCCAGAGCACTACGTAGTAGTGGTAGACGGAGACAGAATAATTTAGAGTCTAAGAAGGGATCAATGAAACTCCTAGAAATTATGGAGACAGAACTCTTCTTCTGCAAGAAAGTAAGTTAAACAGAAAATAAATCTATGAGGTGAAATTCCAAACAGATTAAGTATTTTTCAGGTGCCACTTCCACCTAGCGCTCACCTGTGAAACAGTGCAAGGAAAGGCCCCTTGGATGAAGATATACAAAAGTGTTTGAAAATGTTTAGTTATCCCAAACCGGCATAAAAGTGAAAAAGACAGCCTTTAGTGGGATAATACATACAGCTTTCTTGATGTGAAAGAGAAAAAACTGCTAAGTATTACAAATGTACCTTGGGTCCTCAGATAACTTGCAAAGAAAAAAAAAAAGTTGATTCTCACAGCTTCCTAATAGGGAACATAATAAAGGAAATAAGTGGTGAATTTAGCAAGCTGGAGTTTCTGTATCCTTCGCTCTAGACATCAAATAACTCTACCACGTTGCATCAAGCAAAAGAAACAGGAAGGCAGAGATCACACAGCTTGAGTTCCTTGGCTCCCGTAAGGCCAAAGCACTGCTGCTGAGGAGGATGGAAATCCTATATTCTTCCTCTGGGGCAGGAAGGACCTGTAAACATCTCAGAAATATTCTGCTTTAGCATACCGTAAACAAGAATACATCATATCCACTGCTTCAAACCCTGTAGGGGAAAGAAATGGACAACCTTGGATTCAACCTAGAAGAGGAGATGGCAGAGGAACTGAGTCACAGCTTAAAAAAAAAACAAGATTAAAAAGAACTTTTGGGAAGGGACAGGAACTGAGGTTTTAAGTGGGGCAATTCCTAAGGAAGGAAGGACACCTACTACCTATTCCAATAATATTTTGCATTTATGTAACTGCAGTGGCTGCCATCCAAGGACATGAAAAACTGTAGGGCTTCCAGTTAACCAGATTTCAAATTGCAGTGTGATTATAAAACATGATTCTTCATTTTACAAATGCACCACTTAAGATACAGAAAGCCACATGTTTTGGTCCAGTCAAAATGCTTAGCCTAGAGCCAGTTTCTTACTTCCACCTTGAGGCCAATGCTTATTAGCTGAAGAACTCCAGTCTTTAGGTCGTTCCCAAACAAGAATCAGCTGCTGTGCAGCAGAGTACATGAAGTTGCCATTCCTGGCCACACCTACCCAAATAGACGTTATAGGTACAGACTGTACATTTGGACTTTCTATAACCACATTTCTCATGTGAAGTTACATACAACATATATGACTAGCCCAAAGCTTTGGTTCAAAAACTTGTGTCCAAACCCCATATGTTTAAATCTGTTTGTTGTCTTTTTACTAAAGGAAGATCCTGGGAGGAAAACTGGAACTCAAATAATAATTCTCTGTTTCTCAGTCCTATTATTGTTCTAGGAGTGAATATAATTTCTTATACCATTTAAAGATTAATTTTATTTTAGGCAAGTTATATTTCTCAAAGTACCCAGGATCTAAGTTTTCTCTGTGCTGGACACCATTTGATGACAGAGACTCAAAGAATCTAAAGCCTGGCACTGACTGCAACAAAGGAGATAACAGGAAAGTGGAAGAATTGAGGGCAAACTTCCAAGTGTCCATTTCTCCTGCTACCTTAACACAGAACATTCAGTGTAATAACCTATTCCTAAAACGGCCTTGGGAAGCTCCTTTGATTTTCTTCAATTTCCACTTGTGTAAAACATGAACTATTCCTGCTCTGTGAGGAGCAGGATGGGATTTAATGAATGATTGAACAGCGCTTTTAAGTTATTGGCAAGTAGTACTTCAGTCCCTGTACTTTTTTTTTTTTTTTTTATAAAGCACAGATACCCATGTAGTCACATTACTGCCTTTTTTACACTCCATACAGCCCACTACCCAAAAATACCTTTGTGTACTTGCTAGAAAAAAACTCCCACATCATAATCTGATTTGGTTTTAATTTGTAAAAAGACTAGAATAGAAACTAAGCATATTTCCAGTTCCACATAACGTTAGAGTATAAAGCTCAAAGATCTTGACAACACTGACGAATGACAACACTGAGCTTTAACACTGAGTTGTAAGAATTACAGATAGGAAGGAAGATGAGTTTGGTCACAGTGATATTTTGGGAGTGATTCAGCTAACTGCTGGACAACACCGATTGATGTATTCCCATCAGAACCTAGAGGCAGAACAAACAAGGTACAAACTACTGATCACAGAAGTCCAGAGCATAAAGATTATAACACCTGCAACACTACACTACAGAATAAGCCCAAACCAGGACAACTTCCAGATATTATTTGAATCAAGATAACTTTAAAAAAAATCTTTCAGTGTATAACAGAGCTAACTACTGATATAATTTCTCAAATAGTGATGTCCATATCTCTACAAACTCACCTGTCCAAACAGATATCGCTGGTCAGTAATAGGTTTTAGGTTAAACTTCTGCATACTAATAGACTTTTGCAAAAACACTGTTGTTGTTCTAGAGCAAAAGAAAGAAGAAGAAAGAATAAGCATTGATGCCAACAGACTAAGAGAGCCGTTTCCTTTATTGAATGGTGTTCTGTGGAAGGAGGAAATACAGTGCTATTATTACTCTAATAACTAAATACCTGCACTTCTGTGGAAAAGGATGAGTCTCTCCCTAATGCACCATAATGCCTGAAAACCATAAATGGAAATCCTCAGCAAACCCATCTAAAGCCAGAGCAACACATTTGAAATGTTTTACCAATAAGCCATACAAAGCCTGCAGACATTTCAGCTGTAGGTTCAATGGAGATATGAAAACCTTAGGTTTTTACTCCAAGTTATGAGTAAATCGCAAGTATTTGAAGGCTTAACTAGGAAAGCTGAAATAACAGAAGGCATATCTTTGCTGCAAAATTACCTGAAGTAACAGCACCTGGAAGTGTGCAGCCATATGCACAAACATATCCAGACAATTACTATATTTTTATGGATGCTGCTTTTTACATATCTCCCTAGGATATCAGACAGTATGACCCATTACTCATGTGGTACAGCGGGATGATCTAGTCTGAGGTTTTTTTCTCCCCAGTGGTTGAGGGAAGACTAGTCCTCCTTTACAGCTGTGATGGTGGGATTATGGAAAGACAAGGGAGCCCTACCAGCATCTAAGTGCTTTAGCTTGCACCAGTGTCACGGAGTGGAGACCAAAGCACAGCAGGATCCATGTTACATGCTCCCTCCTGCCCCCAACTATGCCAGCAGCTAGCACCAGAACTGATTTCGGACGTTCACGAGAGGGTCCTGGAAAACACTCAAGCAAAATCTTGATCTAACTACACTAAATTCAAGAGAAAATTCTGACAATCTAGCTTATTTCAACCCCTGCTCACATACCATAACCCACATTATACCAAGCGTATTGATGGGACAACGAACTACAGTCCTTAGAAAAGAAAACCAAGCTTATATTTAATCGGAGACACATGACACATTCATGGATAACTGCAGATTAATTGAAACCATTGCTAACAAGAAACTAGAGGCTTAGAAGGTAATATCATAGAAATGGTTTAGAGCTACTTGTGCTGATTAAGCATCAAAGATCTTAAGTAATGTTGCACATATTGAAAATTTTGTTCTTTGGATAAATTGTTTGATAGACAATTCAGAAAAGTTAGCTGAGCTCAGCAGACAGAAAATTGGCACGGAGACCATGCCAATGTAGATCTGCCACTGTTCAGCATAAAAAGGAATAATGCTCTGTTTGTAATCTGCTGCACAAGAAGAAAGTGAAACATAATTCAAAGTAAGAAAACAGTTAAAAGACACCAAGTTTTTTCGTGTTGTCATATGTTTCTGAGGTAGCAAATCTGCATCAAATGGCCTATAAAATTTAGTGGGGGGAGATTCCTTCCAAATTAGCTATATAAGCAGATGAAGTCTAATACAATGAGGAAAGGGAAAAAAAAAAACAAAGTTGGGTATTTTATTACATGTTTAGCTGACGATATTTTAAAAAAGAATCATATGAAAGAAGAATAATGTTCCCATTTATATTCATATGTTCCTTACAACTCATCTATGTTAGACAAATCATCATGTATCTGTGCTTGCCCAATGTCCATGCATCAATATAGTGTCTCAAAAGTTTCCTACCAAGTCTCTGGGTGCCCATACCCGGAGCTATAGTGAGACATTTAAAGAGCTCTGTTATCACAACACTATGGCTAATGCAGACCATCAGTGAAACAGCAGTTTGGGTCCATGTGTGTGCTTAAAAAGGGCATCTTGAACGATTTTCGTGGTACTGTGTTTGCTGAACGCCCACACACAAGGCTTGAGAGGAAAGCTGGAGTCTAACCCCAAAATATTAAAATATGAGGTCCACCTAAAAACCACTTCCATCAAAAGTAGCGAGAAACAAACCCACCCTGAGAATCCCATTTGAAGTCAATAAATTACTTTTTGTTCTGTAAAGGAGATGCAAACTTCCAGGAGGCACTAGATTTGCCACCAAAATAGTAGGGTTTTTAAAGACAACAGTTGGATTTATTATTGTTGTTATTCTAGATTTATTTAGGCAAAGTTATCAGAAAGAAGCACAGGATCTTCTTGGATTTTGTGGGTAAACCATAGCTGTCACACCACAGCAAGTGTTAATAAAAGCCTGACATAGTTGAAATGGTTTGAAACAGAGGTGATTAAGGGAGATGTTTAGGTCCTACCTCTCTTCATCATAAAGGAAAAAGGGATGAAAAATCAAAAGGGAAGGAGAGGGATTTGTCTCCCTGCCAATGCATTTTGGCAGCTCTAGAAAGCTGGGATGCCCAGACACCATATAACTGCTCTTTAATTACTCTGCATGCTATCCAGCCCAAACTGTCTTTGCAAGAATTTGGGGATTAGCAGTATTTGCAATTGTTAGTAGGCTGCTTAGAAACTCTTTCTAAACATTCTTTTGTCAGAACATTGGGGGTTCAAACTGATTATTTTCTTCTTTCTTTTCTTCTGCATTGTAGAAGTCCCATTTCCTGCTGGAGAAATTATGAATCACAGAATGGCCTGGGTTGAAAAG
>NW_010116425.1:0-5957 GCF_000699245.1 Pterocles gutturalis
GGGCCGAGCGTGACTCTGGCGAGGCGTCGAGAGCAGCAAGAGGCTCCCAGCGAGCCCAGCAGTGAGGTGAGGTGAGGAAAGGATCGCACCGTTCATTCTCCTTCCTTTTAATTGCTGCCAGCCCTGACTTCACGCTGACTCGGCGTGCCCGGAACGCTCGGGGGAATGGGACGCGCTGCTTTCTGCTGGTGCATCAGGTCCTGCCTCTGAGAGGCAGTGGGAGGAGAGCGTTGCCAAACCGGCCGGCGGCATTTCTTCCAACTGGGAAGAGGCTCTTGGGGGACTTATCTCAAAAAGGGGCTGTTTTGCTCTAGAAGTATGAAGAACCTCCCTAACTGGAATGTGTTTTCTCCTAGTATGGTCTCCAGAAGTGCCTACACTATTCCACAGAAGGCCTCAATAGCACTTACAGACAGTAGAAGCTTTATCTTGTGTGATTATTGTAAATTTATACATCTTCTTGTAATGTTTGCTTTTCCTCTAACAGTGCAACACAGCCTGGAATCTGCTCTAACCTCCAGTCCTAGTTTGCAGTGCTGTTGCCTGACTCCACCGTTTCATTTTCTGTCTCTGCAGATGATTGTTCCTACTTAGGAGTAGTTATTGCTCTTTATGACTTTATATTGACTTTTCTTTTTCCTTCAGACTATTCCCCCCAGTTCTTTACATAATTTTGATGTTCCTCTTTAATGAGCTTATTGACATCCCAGCGTCATCTACGAATGCCGTAAGCATATTGGTGAAAACATAGAAGTGTGTGTCTGCCACACCTTTGGAGACAGACCCCGGTGAACACTGCCTCGCTGGAGGCATTCCTTTGTTTAATTTCAATTAGAGTTGTTATCCTGCTGTTCGTCAGCTATGCAAATAGCTTTGCCTTCATTATTGCTGATCAGAGGTTGACCCGAGATTGCAAAATGCTGTTCCTTGCAATGTTTCCCGTCACTTTTGCTGTCTACTAAATGCACAGAGGCAGAGTGAGCCTCCACGTCATATGCTTGTGTATAGGTTGTTCAAAGTGGCATAAAGTGGAGCCCATTTTCACTTTCAGCAATTCCTTGAAACTCCTTCAGTGCCTTGGCCAGTCAACATCGTGCTGGTTCCTGCCCCCAAAAGCTTCAACTTTGTTTTCTGGGAGGCACAAAGAAAAGTCAGCAAGTTTCTCTGCCTTGCTTATTGCTTTACCCCCTGTTAGTCATAGAGTGTGCTGCTTTTGTTTTTCTAGGGATGATACTCCGCACATCCCCAATGAGAAGCTTGGAGAAGAGAAGGTTCTACAAATAATACAAAATCTGACTTCTCTGATAAGAGAGGCATTTCCAGGTAGGATTTGAGGGGATGAGAAGGGGAGAAGAACATAGTCTCATGGGAAGAGCTTACCAGGGTGGAGAAATGACAGAATTGGGAAGGGAGAAGGCACAGAAGGGCTGTGGTCATTGGGACTTGTTTTCTTTTTCCCAGTTGCTATATGGCATGAGGTGTGTCTGAGTTGAGGTGTCTGATGTGCACTCATTGCTTCAGGTTAACTCACCGGGAAGAGAAGAAAATAAACATTTCTGTGTTAGTCATTAAGCCATCAAATGCTGCAAGATTTCCTTGTGCTTAATCCACGTCAGCGGGGGTGGGAGGGGATAGAGCATTATTGATGGTGAAAGCTCGTTGATTCATGCGGAAAGCCATGGCTCTGGGATGGCTTGTCCCAAGAAGGGATGGTCTTTGCAGTGTTGTACCCCCAGTGAATGCAGCCACATGGCTACGGTGGGGATGAGTGGCTTCTGCAAAGCTCTCAAGCCATGCTGTCTTTGCAAGTCTGTGAGTGCCTCGGGGAGCTGTGGTGCTGAGGCACTCTGAAGCAAGCATGGATGCCCCTGTGCCTCCTTTTCTCTGTCTCCAGATACTAAAGTCTACGCAGCAATGGGCAATCATGACTTCCACCCCAAGAGTCAGCTTCCAGGGAAGGCGCACAGGATGTACAACGAAACAGCTGAACTGTGGCGTCCCTGGCTGAACGATTCTTCCGCTGCTCTTTTCAGAGCAGGTACAGCACCACTGCCTCATGTTGGCAGCACTCTGAGGAGACCAGGGTGCTTAGGAGAACACCACGAATGGTATTCCCTGTTGCTCTGAGGACAGAAGCAGCACTTATAGAGTATTTGCAGAGGAAGGGTCCAATCAATTGAATGCTTATTTCTGGCACTGAGCTCTCCTGCTTGCGAGGAAATAAATTTCTTTATGCTTTAGTCTCTCCTGCTTTCCTCAAGTTGCTGGAGAGGATGCAAGTAGTGAGCTTCAGTGGAAGAAAAAAGATTTCAGAAAGCTGCTGGTGCAGGCAGCAGTGTGGCTCTCTAGAGCTGCCCCGCTCCTGGCGCTGCACTGTCCCCATGCAGGGGCTTCCCTCACTGTGAGAGGCACAAGCACAACAAGGGGCACACGGGGGACGAGTGGCTCTGAATCCCCATCCTGGAGCGGGCAGAGTGCTGCTGGTGCCTTGTCCAGATGGTGACTGTGCTGTGGCTATTGCCAAGGAGAGCTGAGAGGGATGGAAACAAAGGGATCTGGGCTCACAGCAACCAGTGGGACCAGGCCTCCAGCTCGTTCGCTGTCGGTTGCATTTTTCAGGAGCTTTCTACAGTGAGAAGCTGCCCAGCCCAGGGACAAGGGGGCGAATGGTTGTCCTCAATACCAATCTGTACTATGACCAGAACAGAGAGACGGCCGATGAGGAAGATCCCGGAGGCCAGTTCCAGTGGCTGGAAGAAACACTGACCAATGCCTCTGGAGCAAATGAAATGGTATTAAAAGAAATTAATAAAAAAAAAACTTTGTAGAGGGCTTCTCCCAGCCTGGAAGCTCTTCTCGCTCCTGCTCTCCCCTCTGCAGTCGCAGCAAGCCAGTGCTCTGTGGGAAGCGTGGGCTTTGCTTTCAGTGCAGCTCTTGCTTTTGTAGGTCTACATTGTGGGGCATGTCCCTCCTGGCGTCTTTGAGAAGAAACGAGGCAAGGCCTGGTTCCGGAGTCACTTTAATGAGCGATACTTGAAAATCGTGCAGAAGCACCACCAAGTGATTGCGGGGCAGTTTTTTGGGCACCAGCACACGGATGCCTTTCGGATGTTTTACAGTGATACAGGTACCGGTTCTGGCCACCCAAGCACTTGCAGGATAGCTCTGCCAAGTCCCAGAAAATCACTGTCCATGAGGGTTTTCAGTGGCTGTTAGCTGAATGCAGCTGAGAAGCCAGAAAAGGCTTGTGAAATGCTTTGGTCAACAAGAGAGGAGTGGTTCTGATCTCCACCCCTAACCTGTACCTCCAGCCCTCCTTCCTGTTTACTCCTGAATATTGTCATTTCCCCTCAGTGCCCTGCAATGTCTTCTGGGCTCCCTGTTAGTGGGGTTTGGACATCAGCTCAGGCAAGGGAGCAGTTACAAATCTGCACTGGGGAAGTGCTCTGGGTCTCCTGTGCTGAGTGTGGTTCTCTTGCACATCCTCACTGCAAGAGTGTTCGGCAGCAGCGGGGGCCCGTTTGCAGCTGCAGCAGACCCACGTTCAGTCCCTGATGCTGTTCAATGTGCCCATCTTCGTGTGTGCACTGTTGTAACTGGGGCTGGTGACCAAGCTGCTGGTTGCAGTGTGATGGGTTCCTGGGGTGCTCTCTGCCGTGTGGACAGGGTGTGGTACAAGCCAAGGTCTCCTGCTCACGCGTTGTTTTGCCGTTCTGTTCAGGTTCTCCCATCAGTGTCATGTTCCTGGCCCCTGGAGTGACTCCCTGGAAAACAACACTAGCTGGAGTGGACAACGGAGCCAACAACCCTGGGATTCGGGTGATCGACTATGATCCGGACACCCTCCAAGTGCTGGTAGGGGATCCCCCTGTGCTGCATGCGGTTTAACAGGCAGGGCTACAGGAGCCAAGCAGCTGTGCAGCAGAGAACCTCAACCAATGTATTCCAGCCTCGTGTCTAGCCCAAGGATTTAGTAAGAGTGTCAGTGAGCAAAGGCAGGGCGGCCGCAGCCAGCTGGCCCAGGCCTTCTGCTGGGATGAGTTCCCAGGGAAGTGCAGGACAGGTTTTGTCGTGTTCTTCGTGTCTTCAGCTAGTTTCCTTTACTACCCAGGAAATGTGGCTTGCAGAACTTCTCCTTGAGGACTAAAAGACTTGTCAAAGTCACTCCAAAAACTTTTAACCATCTAGAAAATTATTTGGGTCCCCCTGCTTGTTAAACTGATTACTTTGTAATGGATCTAAACTTAGGTGAATTTTAGGGACAGCTTCTGTTTCCTCTGTCTGTTATTTGAAGGGAGGCAGAGGATGGAGCATTTGTGCCTTTCCTTGCAATGGATAAAGCAGCTCTGTAGATGCTCTGTTTACATTTTTGTAGCATGAGAAGTGGATGTTAAAATACACTGTGGAAGGCTAGGGAGCCAGTGAAGCAGAGAAAAAAAGGGCAAGAGATTGACAACAGAAATTGTGAAGAACTTTAGTTTGCTCACAGCTGAGAAAATAACTCCCTAAGTAACGCTCCTCCGACGCTTGCTTCTGCCAGCAGACAGCGTTGATAGTAAATAACAGAGTGAGGCTCAAATTTCGTGATGTCTGAGATAAAAGTGAAGCAGAGAAAGGCCATCTCTTCATCTCTTATAAATGGGATGCTTTTGTGGTGAGCCCTGGAAGCTCTCACCCGAGGTGTCTGTCCCGGGGTTCCCATCTCGGTAGAAGGTGCCCGTTGGGAGGCAGCTCCCCCCTCGGTGCTGCTGCTGGGAGAAGGGGCTGACCGCGTCCCGGCCAAACATTTCCCTCAAGAGCTGATCCTTTCCCGATTTGTCCTCATGCTGTTTTTCTCTCCCTGCAGGATGTGGTGACTTACTACTTGAACCTAACTCATGCCAACACGGGAGCGGAAGAGTTCCCGGCGTGGGAGGAGGAGTACAGGCTGACAGAAGCCTTCCAGGTCCCTAATGGCTCTGTGAGCTCCATGCAGACGGTGCTGGAGAGGATCTCAAAGGATCCACGCTACCTGCAGCAGTACTACGAGTTTAACTCTGTCAAATACGACCTCAGCCCGTGCGAGGGGGCGTGCCGTGTTGATCAAGTTTGTGCCATCAGGGAAGTTGATTTTTCGAGGTACAATGAGTGTGTTAAAACCAGCAGCTCTGCCTCTGCTGTCATCAGTGTTTGGCTTTTGTCATTCTGCTTGCTCTTAGGGCTTCTCAGTCCACAGCAACCGCTGCAATGACAGAGCAAGAGAAAATGAAGAGAGCGTGAGTCCACAATGCACGTGAATCAACAGTTGTGAATGCTTTTGATACTGAGAACTTTGTAATCAAGACAAAATCAGTGGCTTTTACTGAAAGCTCTATGATGTTGATTTAAATTCTTGTAGAAAAGCTTGAGGTGTCGGGAAAGGGCAGTGATTGCTGCACAGTCTGTTTGTCTCCCTTCCGCTGCGGTTTCTGAGGGAGGATCACAAATGGGATGAAGACCCGGCCTCCCCGCAGTTGTTAACTTCCTGGGGCTGAGAGCTGGGATCTGCCGCCTCTGAGAAGCCCAGGGCCAGCTCTGTTCCTCATCCTCACACCCGCTTCTCTTCCAGACAGCAGTGGGCGGGAAGGGCTGGGTTTGGTGGCCTGGGACAGCTGCAGCCTTGCCCTGGGCTCTGAGCAAAGCCGGGGGGACTGATCCTTCCTGGGGCAGTCCACGAGCTGCTGCACCCTGGGGCTGTGACTTTGCCGTGTCAGCCCCAGGGGAGGCTCCAGCGGAGGCAGACGGTGCCTGTGCCGCCACCCTGGGAGTTGGCCGCAGCGCGGGGGTTGGGGGCACTGGATGATTAAAAAATTTATGGAAAAAAATAGTGCCGGTGAGCACTGCTATGGCTCAAGGCTCTGGTTTTGCTCGGGGAGGGGGAACAAAAACTCTTGTGTGGATCGTGTGGGGGGCAGGGAGCCCCTTGGCTGCAGAGGGGA
>NW_010116426.1:0-5779 GCF_000699245.1 Pterocles gutturalis
CCCCAACGTCATCGAGTACTATGAGAACTTCCTGGAGGACAAGGCGCTCATGATCGCCATGGAGTACGCCCCAGGTGGGCCCTGATCCCCCCCCAGTGCCTGCAGCTGGTTCCTCGGCAGGTCCCGGGGATGCCAAGCCCTCCGCTCTCCTTGGGTCGGGCTGCTGTGGCCCCGTGTTGTGCTCCTCGTAAAGATCCTGTGCTTCGGAACCCCAAAGAGTCCCAACACACCTCTCTCGAACAGACATTTTTGTAGAAAAGGATCTGGGGGTCCTGATGGATTCTAAGTTGACCGTAAGACAAGCGACCGAGCACCGGCACAGGTTGCCTAGAGAGGTTGTGAAGTCATCATCCTTGGAGATGTTCAAAAGACAGGTCATGTTCCTGGGCAGCCAGCTGTCGGTGGCCCTGCTTGAGCAGGGGATTGGACCAGATGACCTCCCGAGGTCCCTTACGACCTCAACTGTTGTGTGAATCTGTGGTTCTATGCCTTCCACCTGCTAGTCATATCCAAACCAGAGGGGTTTCTAACACCTCTGTCGCTGTTAAGCACGCTACCATCTGCCCTTGGCTTGGTTTCACATCCCTTTCCCTGTGTCAGCTCTCGGCCACGCTGTTGGTCCCGCAGCTCTGTGTGGGAAGGTGTGATTTCTAATGAGATTTGCTGTGGAAATCAAGATGAAAAGATTTCAAGATTAAATCAACATTTGCATGAGGGATTGTGAAAAGTTTTATGCGAGCCCTGCATCTGGACCTCCCCTTCTCCATAGGGGCCTCTCCGTGCCACGGGGCCTCTCAGGCTGCAAGAATTCTCCTTTGCAGAACAGGCTTATCTTGTTCTGCCATCAAGGTTTATGTCCTTCTCCAAGAGCTGTAATTTTATCTTTTCTTTTCCTGCTGCTTTTGACAATATGTCAACAGTAACTTCTCTCTCGCTGTTTCTTCTTCCCCCCCAGATGTGCTGCCATTGTTCTCCACACGATCTCAGGAGCATTGGAGGACGTGCCGCATGTCCTACCAGGATATGTTCTTTCCCGTGCACTTGGCTTGTTAAGATGTTGTGGCTAAATCCCTCCGGCTTTTGGGCTGGGTTTGTGCTGCCCTGTGCAGCCGCCCTTGCCGATAGCCCGGTGTTGTTCTTTGCAGGGGGCACGCTAGCGGAGTTTATTCACAAGCGCTGTAACTCCTTGCTGGATGAGGACACCATCCTGCACTTCTTCGTGCAGATCCTCCTGGCTCTTCACCACGTGCACACCAAGCAGATCCTGCACCGCGACCTGAAGACTCAGAACATCCTCTTGGACAAGCATCGCATGATTGTCAAGATCGGAGACTTTGGTATCTCCAAAATCTTGAGCAGCAAGAGTAAAGCCTACACGGTGAGTGACCTGGCTGTGCAGGGGAGCTACTGACCATTGTGGCAGCGGGCTGGAAACTCTGGACTTGGCTCCCGACAGTCTCTGCTGTAGGCAGTGAGGTTGGGTGTAGCGTATGTGCAGCAGGCCACATCCATGTGACACAGTGCTGCTCTGCTCCTTGGAGTTTACACAGGCTGATGGCTTCATGCCCAAGTTTGTTGCAGCTCCATGGGCTGCAGAAAGGTGAGGAAGGCCTGCCTGCCCCGGCCTGGGAGAGGATGGGCTGTCTGGGCTCACTGGTGAGGGTAGGCAGGGTTCCTCCCACTGTCACAGTGGGGGAGGTGGTGTTCACAGGCTCGTCTGACACATACTTGGCAACTGAACTTCTGCCTGTGCCCCACCATCCTGCCTTGTCTTAATCTCCTCGCTCAGCTTGAGATTTGAGTATCATTCCCCACCTGGTCTGATCTGACTAGACGTTTATATCATGCTCATTGCTCTGGGCTCTGATTCTCTCAAGTGGATAGGAACAAAATTAGAGGTAATCTCTGTATGTGCAAGGGAGGTCACCGGAAAGGCAAATCCTCATGTTTTTTACTGAGATTGTCAGGCAGATGTTGACACAAAAGCCCAGCCCCACTAAGCTTTGGTTGGTGGTGCTCCAGTCAGCCTGTGCACTGGGCTCCAAAATGAGCGTTTCTCTTTCCGGCTCGCTGCCCCAGTTTCACAGCGTCATGGTAAATTTATTTCTCTTCTAGGTTGTGGGAACTCCGTGCTACATCTCCCCAGAGCTCTGCGAAGGGAAGCCTTACAACCAGAAGAGCGATATCTGGGCTTTGGGCTGCGTGCTGTACGAACTCGCCAGCCTCAAGAGGGCTTTTGAAGCTGCGGTAAGAAGGATGTGGTTTACATGTACTGCAGGGAGCCGTGGCCTCTTACAGAGGCAAAAATGTGTGCTTGGATCACTCTTCTCGCTGGACCAAGAGGCGTGAAGGCAGAGGGCACTGCTGAGAACTTCTTGCTTCTTGGCCTCGCTTCTCATTGCCAGCCACTGTATGTCTCTCTCTCGTTTTCTCTCCAGAATCTTCCTGCCTTAGTATTGAAGATCATGAGCGGGACGTTTGCCCCGATATCGGATAGATACAGCCCTGACCTGCGCCAGCTCATCCTGAGCATGCTGAACCTGGATCCTTCCAAGCGGCCCCAGCTGAACGAGATCATGGCTCAAGCCATCTGCATTCGGCCCCTTCTGAACCTCTACACCGATGTCGGAAGTGTCAAAATGAGAAGGCAAGTGATACTGCCACATCAGCGTCCCTTGGGAGGGGCTGTCACAGCTCAGAACATTTCTGTCCAGCTCACTGGCTCTGGTATGAGCTCCAAAGAGAGCGTTGTCCCCACGCAGCTCTTCTGCGTTACCTAACGTGCAGCTGCTGCGGGGTGAGCCTGGCCCTGTGGCTCAGGGCCACGGCAGGTGCCATGGCAGGTGTGGGCTTGTCATCGCTGTAACAGTGAACAGAGAGTTGTGAGCTCAGGGGGAAGCGAACTGATGCCAACTCCCCTCTCTCAGGTGGTTTAAGCACCTGCCGAGGCAATTCTGTGAGCTGTTCAGATGTACAGCTGTAGCTCTGCCCAGACCTGTGGTCCAGGGCTCTGCAGGACCTCTGGCACCGAGCTGATGCTAAGGACTGTGTTTTGGTTTGGCAGGCCTGAAAAGCCCTTGGCTCCGGTGCCGACAGTGACCCACAGCCGGGCAGGGGGACGAGTGGGCAGTGCCAGGCCGAGGGGTGAGTCCTGGCACAGTGCGACCGACACAGCTGCATTCGGAAGGACCCTTTCCTTTGGATGTCAGGGAGTCAGAGAGGCACTCAGGCTTCTGGAGAGAGGAAGTTAAGAGACATCACCTTACCCGAGCCCTGGAGGGAGCCCATGGGCACCTCAGCTCTGGGGACCAAGCAGTGCTTTTTCTCCAGCTGCTTCTTCTGGGTTTTGATCCCTTGAATCCAGTTTCTGCTGCTCCTGCTTTTAAGGCTGGGAACTAGACGGTGGTGCTGAGGGGGGATGTCCTGCTGCGGGGCACTGCAGCGGGCACTGGTAACAATTAACTAGAGCTGTCCTGGCTGCTGCTTCCTTCAGTCCTGGGATAAAATACAAGGAGCTCTTCCCATGTGTTTCAGCCCTGTCTGGGAGCTCCCCAGCAGCCACTTGCCAGCCTTGGGCCAGCAGTGGTCTGGCTCTGCTAGCTGGCAGGCAGCTCTGCTGGCACCCAGACTGGCTGGTGTCATTTCTTTTCCTGTGCAAGGAGGGTCAGGGATTCAGGTTAATGGTTTCTCTTTGACCCATAGGTGTTCGAGGTGGTTCAGCCAGGACAGGAATCCCTCCTCCGCTGTCATCCATCTACACCTGGGGGAGCGGGATCACCACCCCCCTGCGCCTGCCCATGCTGAACACCGAGGTGGTGCAGGTGTCTGCCGGCAGGACGCAGAAGGCTGGGGTCACCAAATCGGGACGGCTCATCATGTGGGAGGTGAGTGATGGGGAACCTGGGGTGGGCAGCGGCTGTGGAAGCCTCAGATGTGCGATTTCTGAGGAGGAGACATTTCAGCTCACTGCACAGGCCCTGGCACTGCGTCCCCCAGGACCCCTGCCCAGTCCAGGGTGTGGGTAACACTGCTAAGCCTGCGGGAAGGGGCTCCTCTGAGTTCTCCACCCCAGCTCTTGCTGCATGGAGGTACAGCAGCCGACATGGCTTCTCTCTGCCAGGCTCCCCCAATGGGTGCTGTGGGAGGCCCTTCTCTCCCAGGAGCCACCGAGCAGCTCCAGCCTCAGTTTGTGTCCCGTTTTCTGGAGGGACAGTCTGGTGTGACCATCAAACACGTGTCCTGCGGTGATCTCTTCACAGCCTGCCTCACAGGTGAGCTGCTGCCTCCTGCCTTTGCCTGGCTTCGTCCCAGACCTCTCTGCAGCCTGACTGCCCGCGGAGCCTGCTCAGAGAGGAGCCTGAGATGCACTGGGCTGGGGTGACACGAAGGCCCCTGTGGTCTGTCATATAACATCAGGTGGGGGACAGAAATGGCAGGCATGGTCCTCCTATGATGTTACACTGGTCAGCTTGGTCCCAAAGGTCTGTCTGGTGTGGGGAGGGCCACAAATCTCATCTGTTGTCCTGGCTGCATTGGTGTCACCTGAAGACAGAAGTGACCTATGCAGCGGGGACTGCAGTGTGAGGAGAGCCTGGGAAGTTCAGCCTTTTTCTGTCACATACTCTGTGAGTGTGACACCGACACAAGCAGTGACCAGCAGTGTCTGGTGTTGCAGAGAAGCCACTGTGAGCTCCTGCAGGGCTGGAAGGAGGCTCCTGCAGGAAGCCTCCTGCTGGGAGGAAGGGCTCCCGCAGGAAGGCAGGTCTGGAGCCCTCCTGGGGTATGCCAGGAGGTGTCCTGGCTGGGAGGGGAGCACGCACACCAGCCCGTGCCCATGTTTGTGGAGCAAAGCCCTCCCAAGGGTCCTCCGGGAGCCCTGTTTGCACTTCTGCTGGGGATCAGGGCAGCAAATGACAGATATGCAACTGGCAAACTTCGTAGGCATATGTTTGTCCTACCTCTCGGTGGTGTTTCCTGCCCTGCTCTGCTGGGCGGCTGCTCGGTGAGTGTCTCTGTGTATTTAACACCTTGCCAGACCCTGGAGTTAGCAGCTCCTGCGTACACAGCTGCAATAATGTTATCTCAGGGCTCTCCTATCATCTGCTGTTTGTTTGGCGAGTTGTCGCAGCACATCGAGGCTGCTGCTCTCTGGAAGCTCGCTGATGGCCTCTGGGCCCCCCCACAAGTTATGAGTCAGAGTGGGTCCAAGCAGAGCCGCTGTCCTGGGGGCCATGGCCAGCCCCGCGGGCTGTGCGTGCCTTGCAGCACTGCACGTGTGCCAGTAACACGACTTCTTTCTGCTTTTCCAGACAGGGGGATAATCATGACATTCGGCAGCGGCAGCAATGGCTGTTTGGGGCACGGAAACTTCACGGACGTCAGCCAGGTTTGTCAGGAGGGTGCTGGGCGTGCTGCTCCCCCAGGGTAGAGGGTGGATTGTGCCTTCTGCTCCATGGGAGAGGGCTCATCCCTGCTCCAGGGATGTGCATCCCAGGCGTGCTCTGGCATCCGCCCACCTCCCCCTCCTCTCCCTGTCACTGCGGGGTTTAAAAGACCCAACCTGCCTCTCTCTTTCTCTTTCCCCCCCCTGCACAATGATCCCTTTGAGCGCGGGGGAAGTCAAGAGCTGCCTTGTGGTTGCTGTTGGCAGGCTCCCAGCTTGGAGGCTGCCTCCAATCACACACCTGCCTGCTTCACTCTTGGCCTGCAGCTGCCAGGGTTCACTGAGAAAAGTTATTTTTCAAAAGAGCCAGTATTTAAAGAAGATCTGTGTGTTTCC
>NW_010116426.1:5820-6153 GCF_000699245.1 Pterocles gutturalis
CTCCCCACGGAGGGGGCAGCAGCTGATGGCTTCCAGCCGAGCCCGGGGACTGGTGCCATTTGTCGCTGTGG
The DNA here is from genome assembly GCF_000699245.1 of Pterocles gutturalis. Taxonomy (NCBI): domain Eukaryota; kingdom Metazoa; phylum Chordata; class Aves; order Pterocliformes; family Pteroclidae; genus Pterocles; species Pterocles gutturalis. The sequence continues at coordinate 5,892 of NW_010116426.1, forward strand.
TCAGCTGGTTTGTTCGTTCCGGCTCCATCCGGAGCTGAGCTGTGCGTGGTGCTTATTGCTGGGGAGGGCCCAGTTGGGAGCAGCAGCCAGGTCCCAACAAATGGTGCTTTTCACTTGGAGGAGATAATGAGAATGAGGCTCGCTGTGGCGAGGTGTCAGATCTAACAGCCGGTCACAGCAGGGGCTGGCCGAAATGTGAAGATCCTGATCTCTGCACACCCTAACGAATATGTAGCTGATAGCTCTCAGCTCCTTTCAGCCA
>NW_010116426.1:6211-6412 GCF_000699245.1 Pterocles gutturalis
ATGGGCAGGGGGGCGAATCCCAGCCCTTCGGCTGAACCTATTCCCTCTCCAAACCCTTGTGCTGGCTGCTTTCTTCCGCCCCAGAGATGTTTGCATTATCTTCTGTGCTGCGTGCACGTAGTCTCTAAACCCTTTGAAGACTGTTTGGAACAAAAAAACATTTCTCTGGTGTTTGTGTTGGATGAAAACTGGGATGTTGCC
>NW_010116426.1:6483-7134 GCF_000699245.1 Pterocles gutturalis
GGGAGGTCTCGGCTGACGGCTGCTGCTCTTCCCCTGCCAGCCCAAGATCGTGGAGGCCCTGCTGGGCTACGAGATGGTGCAGGTGGCCTGTGGCGCGTCTCACGTCTTGGCGGTTTCCAACGAACGGGAAGTGTTTGCCTGGGGCAGGGGGGATAATGGTAAGAGATGTCTGCTTTGCAAAAACAGGGCTCGTGCTTCCCATTGCCTGTTCCCACTCCCCTCGCTGGCCCTGCTTGCCTGCAGTCCTTTCCAGATGTGCCAGCCTAGGTGGGTGTGGAAGAGTTGCAGCTGCTTCACAGCATGCCAGGGCCCCCGTGCTTTGGATTTTGTTGCCTTCTGTGGCGATAGGTCCCAGGCTGGGCTCTTGCAGCACCTCCATCGACGCCGTTGCTCGTGGGGACGTGCTGGGTTTGTGTGTTGCCATCAGCTGTGCCCTGCTCTGTTCCTCCTGCCAGGTCGGCTGGGGCTGGGTACCCTGGAGTGCCACAACTGCCCCCAGCAGGTCATGGTCCCGCCAGACCACGAAGCTCAGAGGGTCATCTGCGGCATCGATTCCTCCATGGTCCTCACAGTGAAGAATCAGATTCTTGCTTGTGGCAGCAACAGGTAAGAGGGGTGAGGGTCTGTGCTCCAGAGCTTGCCTACAGCCTC
>NW_010116426.1:7156-10612 GCF_000699245.1 Pterocles gutturalis
GAGCAGGGGGCTCTGGAAGACATCTCTGTGTCATCCCGCTCCCCAGCACCTTGCTGCTGGTGGTGCAGTTATGCCAGGGCAGGGTTTGTCTCCGGGGTGTCTGTGCCAGGCTGCATTCGGCCAGCTCTGAATGGTGCTTTTCCCTGTGCAGGTGTAACAAGCTGGGCCTCGATCGGATCAGCTCAGCGGAGGAGCCTTCCCCAGAGGACCAGGTGGAAGAAGCCGCCCTGTTCACGTGTGCCCAGTCATCCCCCTTGAACCAAGAGCCCATTGTGTGCGCTGACATCGGGACAGCGCACTCGGCCGCAGTCACAGGTGAGGGGCTGTGCCCCCGTCCCTGCGGGGGGACCTGCGTTCTCGCTGTCTTCCTCCTGCCTCTGTTTCCCATGGGCAGAAGCCTCAGAGGGGCTCAGGAGGCACCCTGCTCCTGATGCTGGAGTTCTGGGGAGCAGGATGTTCAGCACGGTAGAGGGCAACGGGGTTCAGGGGCTTCAGTGCATCCTCGGGTGACACCCAGTTGTTTCTCTCGTCTCTGTTGTCAGCTTCTGGGCAGTGTTACACCTTTGGGAGCAACCAGCACGGGCAGCTGGGCACCAACTCCTGCCGCAACAGCCGCATACCCCACCTGGTTGTGGGGCTCCAGGCGATGAAGGTCACCGTGGTGGCTTGTGGCGATGCCTTCACTGTGGCCATTGGAGCAGGTGAGGCTGAAGCTCCTGTGTCCAGAGCTGCAGCATCCCCTGCCCTTCCACTGCCTGCAGCCCACGCTGTGGCCAAGGCAGGCCTCGGAGATGGCCCAGGGTGGTACCGGGGAGACGGGAGGGCTGTTTGCTGGGGAGCTCTGTGTGCAGCAAGGTGTGTACATCCCTCTGCAGACGGCGAGGTGTGCACGTGGGAGCAGGTGAGGCTGAAGCTCCTGTGTCCAGAGCTGCAGCATCCCCTGCCCTTCCACTGCCTGCAGCCCACGCTGTGGCCAAGGCAGGCCTCGGAGATGGCCCAGGGTGGTACCGGGGAGACGGGAGGGCTGTTTGCTGGGGAGCTCTGTGTGCAGCAAGGTGTGTACATCCCTCTGCAGACGGCGAGGTGTGCACGTGGGGGAAAGGAGCCAGGGGACGCCTGGGCAGGAAGGACGAGGAAACGGGAGCGCCGAGGCCAGTGCAGCTGGAGGAATCCCATCCGTACGTGGTGACCTCTGTAGCCTGCTGCCACGGGAACACGCTGCTGGCAGTAAAGCGTGAGTAGAGGCTTCGTGACTGTGATTCCTGCCATGAGGGCTGAGCCAGACACCGTACCTTGTGACCGGAGCTGTACCAAGTAACCCTGGCACATAAGCTCTGTGTTATTCTATTCTGGAGCTGTAGATGAATTGAAATAACTTCAAGCCCATAAAAATTCCCTTTGTGGTATGCAGCCTTGTGACACTGCCACTTCCGCTGGGCTGGAGGAGTAGAGGGACAGCAGAGGCGGTCTTGTGCTCTCCCAGACAGGTGGGCTGGCCAAGCTGTGACCGGCGGGGAGCTGGTGTGCTGGCAGTCCACCCAGGATCCAAAAATTGCAGCTCTCTAATTGATGCTGCTGAAATAGAAGCTGAGATTTGAGGCGTCATTTTGGCTGCTGGCTTTCCATTGTGGTTTGGAAAAGATAGAGATGGTTTTGTGGTTCTTCTCTGCTCAGGCCAAAGGCAGCATCTTTGCACGGTTAAAACGTGCCCGTGGCACGACCTGCCCTTCCGTTGCCTGGATGTACGATGAGAGCCTGGCCCAGACTGCTGGAGGGGCCTTTCTTCCTCCCCTGCCTGGCTGATTATGGCCTCAGCGCTGGGCTGAGGGATTCCAGTCCCAACCCACTTCAAGGTGGCTAATTACAGCCCGGAGGGGAGGAGGCCCAGCTGACTGCCCCAGCGCAGCGGAATCGGCCAGTGGCTCCTGTTCCTCCCCTGCGAGTGCCGAGCTCTCACGTGATGGGTGCTGCCACGTGAAGGGGACAGGGAATGGCCGAGTCCCTGGGCTCAGGAACAAGCAGGGCATTTGTCACGGGAGTAAAAGGGGTTTGTTTCTGCAGGAAGGCTGAAGGTTGCTCTCCTCTTCCTCTGCCGGAGTCGCGCTGCGTTCCCTGGCAGCTGTTTTGTGGGCTCCCACCTGCAGCACTGTAAGAGCAGGGACTGAGCACGGAGCATCGCTGCTGTCCCTCTGCGCTGCTCAGTCCAAAACCTCGACCCTCCTTCTTGGTACTGGAAATACAAACTCTGCAGCAGCAGTGTCAGGGCCACAGCTTTGCCTGCTCCAGCATCCCTCAGTAACCACAGCGCAAAAAGCATCGACAGCTCTGTAAAAAGCTGAGTTCTGACTCTGGATTTTCATGCAGCTCAGTTTGCCTGGAAACCTCACCAGAGAGAATACGAGAGCTGGTGACACGTGTGGTGTCATTGCTGCGGTCAGCTCTAGCTGTGATCTGGCCCAGAGAGGGTGCTGGCACAGGCGAGCGGTGCTCCACCTTTGGGGCGGCAGTTCTGCCCGGCTCTGTGGTTTCCTCCCCTGTGGCCAACACCGTTCTTAGCTGGCTTGGGCTTCTGCCCACTTTATCGGGAGGCCGTTGCTGCACCCTTCTCTCAATCCCACTGCAAACACAGGAATAACTGGGAGAAGCTGGGCGTGCTGGAGGGGAGGAGGAGGGCACAAAGCTGGAGAGACCGCATTGCCTCCTGCTTGTGCCGCAGCTGAGGCTTTGCAGCGGCTTCCAGCGGGACGGGGATTGCGGTGCCCATCTGTTGGGTGTCTGGCCTGCGTGGGGCAGGGCGCTGCTCCCTGGAGCTTCATCGAGATGGTGACTTTACGGTTTATTCTCAGTCCTTGCCCTTTGTGTTACAGCTGCCATGGAAGAGCCACCTTCCCAGTGAGTCTGAGTGGAGAGGGGCCGTATCCAGCCTCGTACCGAAGCAGAGGCACCCATCCTCTCGCTGCTGCACGCTACGGCCCTGCTTGGACTTGCATCCCTGGACTCGGGAGCTCCCCAGCTGTGCTCTGAAGGCAGCGGCCTGGAAACAGGGAGCTCCTAACGATGGTTCCCATGGAACTGGAATTTTTCTTGCTTATCAAATTGCCAAGGGTCGCTGTGAACCTCCAGTGCCGGAGAGCTGCTGCCCTGCATGTGCCATGGGGCAGGAATCCCCAGAGCTCTGGGGTTGTGCTGGGGCTCTGCCCCTCCCCGCTGGAAGTGCCTGTGTGCAAGGGTGAGGAGCACAGAGGTTGTTTTCGCCCGTGGAAACTGTCTCTGGTTACAAAGCCAGGCTGACAGCTTGGTGTCTGAGAGAGCTGTCAGCCTTTGCACAGCGGTGTCTGGAGTTAGGGCCCCAGGCGCTGCGCTGGGTGACTAAGTGCAAACCTCTTTTCTAATTAGAGGAGTCTGTCCTTTCCCACCCCCCCCCCCCCCCTTAAAACGTGTCACCCGTTTTTCCCC
>NW_010116426.1:10652-12436 GCF_000699245.1 Pterocles gutturalis
CGGCGAGGAGCCTCTCTGTGCGGCACAGCCCAGCTCGCTCCTCCCGAACTGCCGCCTGGAGCTTTCCAATTACAGCCTGCCCTGGCCCCAGAGCTCACCGGAGCATCCTCCAGCTGACATTTGTCCTCGGGCCCCTAAATCCCGCTGCTGACCAGCGCACTGGCTCCCAGCTGAGCTAGCGGAAGGCAGCGAAACACAGCGAGCAATTGTCAGTAATTGAAGTTTTTTAACCCAGATCTTTCGAGGGAGATGATGAGTTTTCACCAGGGATCCTTTCTGCAGGCAGGAGGGGGGCATATCACCGTGTCACAGGCAGGAATTATGCTTTTTATCTCCAGAAGGGTCGTTTCCTTTCCTTTCCTTTTTTTTTTTTTCTCTCCTCTTTTCTTTTTTTAACTTACATCTGCCCTGGGCCATTTTTTGATGAGCTTCTGTCTCTGATCTGTCTGACATTGCAAATGCTCTTGCCTTTCACATCCATCTTTGTGCTGTTGCCAATCTGTTGTGTATAAAGTCAGTGCTTTCATAAGCTGGTTGAGATGAAATCTCTCTAATTATTTTTGTGATTCTTTCCTGTTTTCAATGAGGGAGACCTTGCCGGGCTCTGGTAGGAGCTGACTGATCCCTCTCTCATGTGAAAGGTCCCCTGCTCTTTCCTCCCTCGCCTCCCAGGCTCCGGCTGGGAAAGGGAGCAGGTCCTGTCCAGCTGGGAGAGGCGTGTGCGGCCCCGGCTGCAGACACAGCCTCCCAGTTTGGCTCCTGGCAGGGTGGGTGCGCGGGTTTTTCCCTGCCGTTTTTGTTTCTTGTGGAGCTGCCTTTTCAGGCAGTTACACCCTGCTAGCCCAGGAAGCCGACGTGAATTCAAAGGCTTTTCCAGTCCCTCGGCACTCGCCCTGTGCTGCGGGTTACAGGGATGGCTCCGGCAGCCCGGTGTTGGTGGAAGGAAGGTGTTCTCTGCTCCCAGACCAACCCGGGCACCAGGGTAATTGCAGGGCTGGGTTCAATCGCCTCGGAGCCCCTCCGGGCTGCTGTCTCTCCTCCCTGTGCTGAGCTGGCGGCAGCACCAGATCTCTCTGGGCTGTGTTGTGCTCGGCTCTCGGGGCTCCCCTTGCCCCAACCACGTGCAAACACATCCCATCGGAAGGAGCTGGTGTTCCAGTTCCAGCCTTTGTCTTGTCAGTGGTGGCACCAAAATGCCACCGCTCCAGAGGACGTGCAGCCCAGAGAGCTGGCCAAATCCAGGGGTGAGCCCCCCAGCAGCCCCCCTGTTCCCACTGCTGTGCTGACCTCGGGTGGGTGGTTTTATGGCTTAATGACGCCTTTGCACGGCAGTGCTGGGGCTGGAGGTGTCACCAGCTCAAATATTGGGACCCTTTGCTCCAGGCAGGGGGAACCAGTATGGACCAGTATGCTTTGTGCTGGACTGGGGGCTCACCGCTGAGGGCTGGAGCCCTCAGGATTTCACAGCCTGTGCACTCCGTGCAGGAGTTCAGCTGCGAAGCCCAGCGAGATGATTTGAATAATTTAATAGCGGGCTGTGACCGAGCCTGGCGAAAGGGTAAAGGAAACAAAGAGGCCCCCAGCCCCGAGCAACAATAGCTCTGGAAACGACAAGCTGAGGCATGTCCGCGCTGCCGGAGGCATCGAGCAGCCCCGGCAAATAGGCCAGTTGCATTCCTCACGTCTGCTGCTGCTTTGTTTTCCTGCAGAAGCTCCCGGGGCAAACTGCAGGTCTTGGGGCTTCTCCCTTTCTCCTGGTTTTGTTCCTGCGGAGCTGGTGGCAC
>NW_010116426.1:12479-13636 GCF_000699245.1 Pterocles gutturalis
GGGGGAAGGCTGCCTGCTCCCATCTTGTGGGGCCGGTGCGGGTCCCCTCTGTTCATTGTCACCCCGGGGAAGCCTGTCCCCATTCCCGTGCTTGGTAAGATCCTGTGGATGTGAGGGCATGGCAGGAAACAGCCCAGAACACCCGCTGATCCCACAGATGATTTTATTTGATTCTGGCACCTCGGTGGGGGCTCTATCCCCGTTCCCACCAGGACTGGCAGAAGCTGCAGCTGCTGTCTGTCTGTCCAGCCGCCTCGCTGCCCTTACCCCCCCCTTCCCTGGGCACGAGTCCCCAGAAATAGAGAGAGAACTATCTCCGCTCCTTTCCCCGGGGCGAAACGCTCCACCTTGACTTCTTTTTAGAAGCCGGAGCGTCGGTTTTCTGTCCCTCCAGTTCAAGTTACATACAAGGCAGAGGGATGGAGCAGGGGCGCAGGGCAGGGAGAGGCGGGGGGAAGGTGGCTGGAGGGCTCCCGGAGCCCAGATGGGTTCAAGGACCAACCCGTCACGGGGGACAGGGAACATATCGCCCGCACAAAGGGAATTGCCCTGTGCAGAGGTTGAGTGTCGCCTTTGTGCGAGCCAAATGCCGGCTGTGATGTGGAGTGCGGGGAGGGCGTTCGTTAGGGAGAGGGGAAGAGGGGGGGATCTTTGTTTGCAGGGTCTGACACCTCCCAGCCGTCCTGCCGGCACAGCCAGCGCCTTCTGATGGCTTTGTCAGCTCCTGGCTAATTAGCGGAGATCCTCTTTAGCGAGGTTAGGAAAGAAAAAATTTTTAAAACATCAAAGAGAGGCAGTAAATAGTGACAAAGCTCGGCTCGGTTTCACGCCTGTCATCGGAGACGTGGGCTTTCTGAGCTCGCAGGGGTGGCGTGTCCCATGCCTTCTGCCGGGGAGTCCCATCGCCCCATGGGGTGCTGGCACATGGGACCAAGCTCCCGTCCTTTTGGCCCTGACACGGTCCCAAGGATGTTTTTTAGCCAGGGCCAGGTCGCAGCGTGTCAGGGCGGGTGTCTGGGGTTGTGCCTTTCTCTTGATGGGAGGGGAGCCTGGCTCTGGGACCTGCGGTGACCTAGTGGCAGAACCAGCCGGACGGTTGTAGATCCTGCCCTGGGGGGATCAGGGCTCTGAGCAAACTGGGATGGGATCATCATAAC
>NW_010116426.1:13655-14495 GCF_000699245.1 Pterocles gutturalis
GCGTTCACAACCCCAGTGACAGTGCTGCCAGCTGTGTGCCAAGCTCCAGGGTGCCTGGTGCACCCCACTGCGCTCTCTCTGCTCTCCCATCGCCATTTGGTTTTGCACATCGAGTTTCCAGGCTCTCTGGGAGCTGGTTAAAGTTTAGCTCGGTGCTCTCCACCGTCCGAGCAGCCTGCCAGCTAGTCACGTCCCTCAGAAAAGCCCCCGTGGTGGCTGTTACCCTCGGGCCGTGGCAGGGTAACCCCAGGGTAACCCCAGAAATCAGCCACCCGTCCCCTTCTTGGCAGCGGGAGCAGGCAGGCTGCCCGCCCTTCCCCCCCCCCGGGCTGCCGGCGGATTTTATTTTAAGCAGAGCCTCTCTCAGGGAGAAGAGTAACGTGAGCTCCTTGAGTGACAAGTGCTAGAGCTCAACTCGCTGAGCGTGTCCCCCAGGAATCCCTCTCCTCTGCCATTTGCTAATTGAAAACTGCCAACATTTGGGGCTGGAGCAACTGCCGCCCTTCTGCACGGGGAGCTGGCTGGGGCGCGCGTTGGTGGGACCAACACATGCTCGCAGCCTGTCATCTGCTCGGCTCCATCTCTGGGGAAAGGGGCAAATGCTCCCATATGCTGCTCTGCTTTCTGAAAGAGGGAAGGGGGGGCTGCAGCCAGACAGGTTTTTTCTTTTATTCTCCCTCCTCCAGGCCCTTGCCAGGAGGTTTGAGACCTCGAGCTGGAGGGATGCTGTCGGTTGCAGCCTGGGGCACGAGCTCTGAGCAAGATGGGGCTGCAGGAGCTTGTGTTTCCCCTGTGTCAGTGTGGGGGGGCCCAGGGCAGACCCCCCATGTCCTGCCTTGT
>NW_010116427.1:0-10599 GCF_000699245.1 Pterocles gutturalis
GTCATTCTATGATTCTATGATTCTGTGTGCCAAGTATAGATTAAAAGGGACAGCAACTGCTCTGCACGAAGGTGTATTTTGCACTAACATGTTATAGGACTCACTGGCCGTAATATGGACCCTACAGAAAGAAAAAAAAGAACTCGAGCAAAATGATGTGTGGCTGGATCTGGGGGAAAGCAAACGTGTTTCCTGTTTTTACATACACAAATCTCCTAATACGCAGCAATTCAACCTGTTGCCTTTATACCTTGGCTAAGGAGTAGCTACGCCTCCTGCCAGTTCTGCTGATGTAGATTGCTCCAGTGAAACAGGTGAAGACCTGATGGGTGTGTTGGGTACAATCCTGATTGAATGATCAAGAGCCTTGAGCTTCATTAGGGACTGTCTCGGGCCAGGTGTGATGCCTGTGACCAGAAGGGGCCACCAGCAATTGGATTTAAAAGTTCCATGGAAAGTGTGATGGATCAGGACACTCATACTAGTGGGCTGCTTTAAAAAAAAAAAAAATCAGGGTAGCACTTTTTATTTCAATTAATAATATGATAGAAGGGTCCAGAAATGAAGCGAAAAGGCATCCTGATTGACAGGCATCTGAGCTAGCTCTTGGAGCAGGCACAAAAAAAAACTCTGGGCTTGGGGTTTGGGAATGGAAGAGGAAATAATTTAAAGTAAAACAGTTCCTGTAATTTCCCAGAGAGACAGGACTGGCTGGGCAGTTGGACATGGCACAGGGCCTGAGCACCTCAAGGTGCCATCACACAAGTGAGCTCTTGGGAGGGTTTTGTTGGAGTGGCTCAGGGGAGGGTCTGTCCAGACCAGGGAAGGTTGAGGAGGTGAAATCATCTTTTACAGTCCTCAGCCATAGTGCCCTTGAAGGTAAGGAGGAGGACTTTTCATCTTGCAGTGCTAAAGCCAGACATCTATACATCTGTTTCATATACAACTTACGGTATAGAAGCATCAGGTGAACATGACCTCAGCCTGCTGGTGACTAACTCAAAGAATAAGTAGGGTTTGAAATCCTCAGTTCTTCTCTACAAAAATTAACAGGAATGGTAACTTCCCTCCTCTGCCCCTCGATCATCTCAGGTTCCAGCTGAAAAAATAGATTTAGTAAGCTTTAAGCGGATTTTTGTCTCAAAACAACCTTTCTAGAAGACCAGTCATAACTCTTCTATCTTCATAGCCTACTATCTTGAAACCTAGATGAAAAATACTAAAGCTATTTTCAGTTATTAGTTATTTTTCACTGACTCAAAAAAAAAATCATTGCTCTAAAGATGCATTAGCATTAATGCTGTAAACACCATGAGGTTTGCACAAGAAAAACCTGGCAGAAGTGAACACCGGATCCCGCACACAGAAGAAAGTGTTTTTTGCTGTTAACTGGCAGATTCTGAATGCACATTGCTGGAAAGGTAATTAGCAGCATTTTCCAGCAGCCCTCCTGCCAGAATAACACTTAATGTCCTTAATAACCACCCAGGAGAGTGTTTGAGAACTAAAATACGACAAAGCAGCGTGGACCCAGCCTTTTGTGCTTTGAATGCCTCTCCTGCTTTCACCCCCCAGCTTCTCAGAGAGCAAATGTAATTAGGTTATTTGGACAGTAAGGGGATGAAAAGAAAAAAGGGCTTAATCATGCACTCTGAGCCAGTGTTTTTGCAAAAGCACTCAGCACCCGTGAGCACAGACAGTTTTTCAAAGCTCGGTCAGAGCTTCAGAGCCTTCGGGCACATCTGCAGCATGTTGTAGGTGGGGATGCAGCCGACGCCGAGACAGCTTTCATCTCCCTGGGCTTGAGAACCAGCAGCCGTCAAGGCTCAGAGGCTCTTCAGCAGATTTCCAGCTGCCTGCCGGCTCTCCGATCCCCCGGCTGCCTGCCGACACGCTGCTCCGCACGCTCCGGAAAGCCGCCACTGTCTGGGCTGGGAGGCTGGATTTTCAGATGTACTGTCTAAAGACAAAGCTGTCTTGATGGCCACCTTACGGTATGGCATAATCTTGCTCGTGGAAGTGTTGACTAGCTGTGAAGTGCTGCCGGGGGCTCCATGAAGAGGTCCAGCTGCCCTGGCTGCGTTTGAGGTACCTGGAGTGAGCGTTGTGCAGTGAGAGCCAGGAGCACTCAGCGGTGATGCTGTAGCGTGGGAAGGAGCTTGTACCCAACCTGAGGGAGAAAAACACCAGCTGGAGAAAGAATACTCATATGAGAAGGACATACAGAGCAATGACTATATAGCTATTTACCTATAAAAGTAGACGTTAGGTACCTTGAAGTACCTACTGCCCTGCCCAAGGAAACAAAGCACAATCCCTGCCTGCACCATAATCTTCTTTGCTTGGATGCTTCTGAACATCTCACAAGTTAATAACATCTCCACGTTACACTGGCACTTCTGGAAGTCCAGACAGCTTTGGCTCAGAGCAAGCAGGAACTTTTCAAAGACTTCACATTTTTGAGAAGTTCTGTTGGTTTGTGTTGCTTAGTTTAGCCACATGCTTCCATGTTTGCGTGTTTGAGCCCTTCGTTGTGTTTCATCCGTGAAGTTGAATTAATGCTTATTAGGTAGGTACGTAGTGGTTTGGGGACATTTTTCCCCCCGAAAAGGTTGATTCTAGCCTAGAGAAGGGTTTCTTTACTTCTTTACTATAGAATCACAGAAATGGTTTGGGTTGGAAGGGGCCTTAAAGATCATCTAGTTCCAACCCTGTGCCATCGGCAGGAGTAGCACCTCATTTTCTGCTGTCCCACAAGGGAAAAAAAAAATGTGCCTGAGTACAATGTTGGGTGGCCTTGCTCTCTTCCAAGGGAAAGAAAAAAAAAAAAAAAAAGGCAGGCTAATTTCATTCCTTACCTAGGAGTCTCCAAAAGAAAGTTACTACCATTGTCTGTTAATTAAAAGCCTTGTTTAACGAGCTGTCAGCTACAACAACCAGCTGTACTTCACTGTGACCTTGCTGCTGCTTGCCAGCTTACAGAAGCCTGCAGGATGTGCTCTTGGGTTTCTAAAGCAAACACATGACAATTGCTAGGCAGAGGTCAACTGCGCTAATGCAGCGGTGTAAAATTTGCAGGAACAGCTTTGAACATGAAACTTAAATAATGTTCTTGCTGTTTTCCAGTGTCAGGTCTTATTTATCTAACGTCTCATGAGATGGTGCTCCATATGTGTCCATCATTTCAGTTGTTTCAGGAGAAGAAAAATGCTTGGCTTTCTAAATATTTGATTAAATTAGGAAACCGGCTCTCTAAGTTTGATGTAGTCAGACAGGGAAGATGTTTTTCCCAATAGGAAGAGTCTCCTATTGGGGATGACGGATCTACTCGTTTTCACTAATACAAGGAAAAGGCTCACTCGCTGGGTCTGAGCGATGAGTGCACCAAGTTAAACCTCCATCGTTTCCCTTGGAAGGAGGGGATAACTACATTGGGCTTTTCTGTTTTGCCTTATGGGAGACATTGCTTGAAATATTACAGCTGAAATATTCCAGTTGACAGCTGAAATGCTGCATCTGAATTTATGTGCAAGGCAAGATGTATCGTGCAGCCTTGAGATGAAACCAGCCAGGCAGCGGAGCAGGGCAAGGGGGACATCTGGAACTGATAGGAGGGGTCACGGTGGTGTCTGAGAGGTCCTGGATGTAATTCTGTGTTGCTTCAAGGCTGGACTTTTGAGGTATGTGTATCCTAGGATAAGCTGTAAGGAGAAGAGCAGCACTACACAATTATATTACTAACGACCTGCTCACTGAGCCAGAGGTAGGAGGGAGAAGCTCTGTAGGGACCGTTCCCACTGAATGGGGCTGAAACTCAGTTCTCCTAAGAGAATTTAACTTTGTTTTGCTCACAGGTGGATAGATGTAAGCTCAAGGATAAAATAAGCATTGCTGCATGTTGGGTGATGGTATGGGTGTCCTGAGCCAGATGTGCCCAGACTTTTCAGCAGGGTGGGCAGCAGAGGGGGATGTTCCAGCACCCCAGCTCTCTTAAAGCCTGAGGGCCAAATTCCCAGTTAGGCACTGGAAAATGCAATGTGCTCCCCTGTCCTCGTCAGCAGCTCGCCGGTGAGAGCCCTAAATCCAGAGATGGCAGTCTTGGGTCCATGTCCCTCCTCTGGGTGAAGGGACTAAAGCCCTCCATCTAGGATGGCCTGACTGCTGGGATGTGTTATTCTGAGAAGGAGGAGAGGGAAGCTCTCTGGTCCCCTCTTGCTAAAGCCCTTCCAAATCTCACCGAACCATGGCATTACACCTGAGAGACCGTGCGTACGTATATGACCCCAACCCTTTTGTCATTAAGTTGGGGGACCTGGATTTCAAGTGCCATTTCGTGAAGAATTTGGAGGTGTTGATGGTATCTTCAGGTTTTGGTGACAGCCAGGCAGCTTTGTTGAAGTGCATCTTGGAGCTTGGATGTTTGAAATAGCAGTAAGGTGGGATGTAGACATGCACTGTGGTTTGTGACTCTGGTTGCGATGCGATGGGGGTGCCTGTGTGCCTCAGTTACTGGTAAAATAGGGCTAACGGTGAGAGGGAAGCACTTAAAGCTGCACCCAGGAGATGAGTTCCCCAGTGAAGATGTTGGCCTGGATACCTATGGGATTTGGGAGCACTCACATTTTTACCTGTACTCTCAGAGGTTGGCTCCACCCTGGGAGTTGATTCTTGGTTCCCCATTGTCCCCCAGTGTGGACACCTTTAGCCGAGTCAGGCATGTGCCCCTGTCCCATGTGTCCCTTGAAGCATGGTTTTGCTCTACTCACTGGCTCTGTTGAAGTTATTTTGTGGGATTTTCGTGCTGATTGCCTTAGTCTGGCTCACGTTGGCTTGGTATGAGCATCGGTGGGTTTCCTGGGACTCGTGGTAAAACTGTGTGAGAGTTGAAAGTCCAGCTTCTCTGCAAAAGGGCACATGGTTTGATCAAGATGCCTTTGAAGTCTGTGGTGTGAAGCATGGGAAGCTTAGGTTTGTCTGGCAGTAAATATTTCATAAATGAAGTTTAATGAGGTTTTCCAGGAAGCACATTGATGTTGACTGAGGAGTTGTACCAGAGCTGCAGGAGCAAGAAGGTAAGAGCCCTGCCTGGCTCAGCAGCGGAGTTTGGGAGCCGGTCAGTGTGGCCGTGCTTTTGGAGAGTTTAGCACTGTCTGGGTGAACCATGTTAGTTTCTTCCTTTGTGTGAATGGGGAGAGCCTGCCGTGCCTATCCGCTGGGGAGTTGTGTGATTCTGTGGATATCTGGGAGTAGAAAACAGAGTCTGAACGTTAAAACGTTGCTGCTGGTTCTGTAACAGCCAGGTTTGGGTATCTGCATTGGTGCATCTTCTGTTCTACACACAGCCCTGGTACATGAACAGCCTTTTTACAACAATAAAATGTTTAGTGTAATGCTACTTTAAAAAAAAAAAACTCTATTAAAAACCCCATCTTTTGGAAATGGGGCTGTGATTTTCCACAGGTCTGAGGAAACACATTTTTCCTCTGCAGTCCTTGGAAGCTATGTATTCATTGTCTTTGAAATTCAGACTCTGTATTTACCTGCTGAGGGCAACTAGGTAGAGAGGGGGAGTTTTTCAACAAATAAAACATGTTGGAATCCCTACCACTTCCTTGGAGTCAAGACCCAGGATTTCAGATACAGTGTAGTTAATTATTTCTGTTCTTTCTCTTTGAAGCTCCTTAGAAGCTCTGTCTGGAATTTTCAAATGAGGCCATAAACCTAAGCACAAAGGCGAAGGCTTCGTAAAGAAATTTGGGCATGTCTGTCCGAGAAAGCTGGCAGGGCTGTTAGGAAGCACCGTGCACAGCCAGAGCAGCCTGGGAGAGCTCCCAGTGGTACACTGGTGTTCCACAGTACAGGGTGATTCTGCCGGACTGGTGTCCAGGAAGGCTGGCCGTCTACATGTTTGCATTTCAAGTCAAATTAGTGGCGTTGCTAAATAATTCTCTTGTTGTATAGTAGGGCATCGTGTCTTAAAATTTCTTGATCTTGGAGTTGTATCTCCAAAGTGGATGTTTAGCTTCTAAAACACTTAATGACGGATGTTGTGTCAGGAGAATTTGCAGTGCTATAGATCCATATCACTGTCGGTGCGTACACTTTCATTATGTTTAACATCTCTCCCAACCACATGTAATTTTCCCTAGTTAAGGGAAAGCAAGAAAGCTTCAAGTCAGAGAAAGTAGCTAGCGACGCTCATTAAAACCCCATGCAGGGCTAATCTCTTTCTGTGTAATGGAGTCACACTGAGCTTTACATCGCTTTGCTTTCTCTGTGCAGATAGTCGCAGCAATAATGGCAATCACAGGGATCGTAATGATGGCATATGCAGATGGTTTCCAGGGCGATTCCATTATCGGGGTAGCATATGCTGTTGGATCAGCCTCTACATCCGCATTGTATAAGGTAGGTCATCACTGTGTATTGGTAGATTCTTTAGCATCAGATGTTATAAATGCACGAGTATAAAGCAAATCACTATAAAATAAATTTTATTCACCCTCCTGCATCATTCATATTGTGACCAGGAGATATCACAATGTCAGGAAAGTGACTATGAGGGTAATTAGTTGTTAGCTGCCAAATATTCCGAATGACTTTGCTTTATGAGCTTTTAATGAAATCCCCATTACTGTGCTGCAAGGAGTTTAGAATCATGTTTTAGTCATTTCCTGCCACTGCAATTTAGCGACACAATTTCCAAAGGGCTTGCCGCATGCAGCAGGGAGGAGAGCCTGAACGCAGGCAGTGCCGCTGTCCCTGCGTGGGGACGGATGGCTCGTCCCTGGGCTGCACTGCAGCTCTCTTGCAAATTTTGCGCTTTTGCTGGGCTTGGAGCCTCAGTGTGCAGGGGACGCATTAGAGACACACAGGGCTTTGCCCTCCTGCTTGAAAGTAGTGGCTGCTCCCGAAGGCAAGGGATGAAGAGGGCAGGGAAGGGTCTGAGTTGGAAATCCTGTAACTTCCATTGCATGAACAGTGTTGGCTTTGGGTTCTTAGTTACACTCACTCCTTGTGGCATCCCCAAGGGATCAGAGGACTCGGCACAGGAGAAACTTCACTTCCCACGACAGGCATGAAGTCTAAAACCTTCTTCTCGCTTCTCCTTTGCAGGTTTTGTTCAAAATGTTTCTTGGAAGTGCAAACTTCGGGGAAGCGGCTCATTTTGTTTCTACTCTGGGCTTCTTCAACTTAATTTTCATCTCCGTGACCCCGATCATACTATATTTTACGAAAGTGGAGTACTGGTCCCCCTTCTCTGCTGTGCCGTGGGGTTACCTGTGCGGAGTAGCCGGCCTCTGGTTAGGTATGTGTTAAAAAAAATGTACTAATTTTTCTTCTCCTCCCCTCCAATACAAAATTAGCCTCAGGCACAAACAATTCCCCCCCCTTAAGCATCAGAGATCTCTCACAGATGAAATCTCATTCCACTGCAAACTGGTACTTTTTGGGAAATTATTAATATTTTTCACAGGAAGCTTTAACACTAATATTAACAGCAGAGAATAAACAAAATACTAAATGTCCACTTTACATCTTTTCACTCCTACCGTAGTGTCATTGTATTTCCCTGTCTCGGGCACAGTTTAATTGCTGTAAATCCAATTTCAAAGAGTTCCTGGTGTGCTTTGTAGGGTGTGTGTGCACTGACACGGGCACCCACCGCGCTGGGGCAACTTTCTTGGGGTGCTGCAGGTCTCCAGGCAGAGCTTGTACAGCTTTGCGTTAGCCTCCAAAGGCTGGGGCTGGTTCTCCTCGTC
The DNA here is from genome assembly GCF_000699245.1 of Pterocles gutturalis. Taxonomy (NCBI): domain Eukaryota; kingdom Metazoa; phylum Chordata; class Aves; order Pterocliformes; family Pteroclidae; genus Pterocles; species Pterocles gutturalis. The sequence goes on from NW_010116427.1 coordinate 7,764, forward strand.
TTCTCCACCACACTCCCTCTTTCAGAGCCACCGTTGCTCTCCTCCAGCTAGGCAGAAGAGATGTTGGATCCAGCCCAGGGGCATTTTAATTTCCAGATATAACAACAACCTTTCCTTCAGTCGAGTCTCTGTTATTTCATCATTGAAGAGGTTTTTGTCTCTGCTGCAAGTATATTAAATGGAAACAAAGAGGATGTCATTGCCCGGTACGTAGCCCATCCACGCAGCCATCCCGAGACACGGTCGGGCTGACAGCCGAGGTGCCGTGAGCACCTTCACGCTGCTCTAACCTGAGATCCAGCTGCTCCCTGAGCACCTACAGGACAAAAAATAGGTGTAACTTATTGCCCAGAGATCTATCAAGTGTATAGTCCCAGCCAGGAGGGAACAACCTTGTGGAGCGGACAAACTCACTCCTTTTACATAGGGACTCACCAGTAGGACTGGGTGATGGGTGATCGGTTTGGGGGGCACCTGGGGTCCCACCACAGCACCCAGCACCAGCCCCTGCTTGTGAGAGCTGGAAGGGGAAGTTTCTACAGTCTGTTTTTGAGCTCTCAAGGAGATTGGAGCTGGCTGGGAATGCAGTCATGTAGAAAACCCCCAACCCATGAATTAAAGGTGTCGAACATTTGTACTTCTGTCACCTTTCATCTTGTCACCGTCATCTCACTCTAGTCTGCTTAGTCTGCAGTTAACTTCATCGGCTAATCGTAGTGTCCTTTTGAGTGTGCGTTCCTGCTGCTGTCACCTTTTGTGTGTGGTCCAGCTAGAGGTGCGTGCGGCCTTTCATCAGTGAAATGTCCTACCAGGACAAGGACAACACAGCCTCAGCCCCTAGGGGAGGCTGGGATCACTGTCCTTCTGGCAGGAGGAGAAATGATGGCTTGGGAGCAAAACTAGGTTGTTGGTGCCTGATTAAAGCTTGGACAAAGCTGGGAAATAGGAGTGTGATAACCTTGGTATCACAGTTTGTGAAAGGATGTACAGCCCTCCCTCTCCCCCCAGACAGAACTTCCCCTCATTTCCCACTCATATACAAAAAAATAAAAATCTATTGCTTTATGACAACTACATCATCATAATGTGCATACTGAGCATACATCATAGTTGTAGGGTCAAGGTGGAAGAGCAGAGTCTCACTTCAGTGTTTTTACCCATAATCATGTATTGTTTTCTCTGTTTTTCCGTAGCTTTCAATATTCTGGTTAACGTTGGCGTTGTGCTTACATACCCCATTCTGATCTCCATCGGCACGGTGCTCAGCGTCCCTGGAAACGCAGGTACAAGTACCATGATTGGCAGTGGAAAAGTAAGCACTAGGTGCTGCTGAGGTGTGGTGGGGTCAGGGTGCTGCTGCTGGGGCTCAGGGCTGTGCTGGGGACCTGCCGTGCAGCAGCAGGGCAGGGTGGATACATGGAAGTTTACTCCAGAGTCCTGTCCTCCTAAATAGCCCCTCTCTGCTCTTCCACTCTCCTCCTCCTCCACCCCGTTTTCCTTGCGACTCCCTGTATCCAATTGTGTTTTTAAGAAACATCTATTTTTAGGGGGATGCAGGTCAGAGCTGCAGAACAGTCAGTACCTGCAAGAGGCTGCTGAAGGGCTCAGCTGTGCTGTTGTTGCTGGCTGTGGAGTTGGGAGGCTGAGCCTGGAGGTACCAACTCCAGCTTTCTGACCTGCGTGCTGCTCCCTCCCCATCACCGGTCCAAGGAAACATGATGCTGATGTAACCTGCTGTAGATAAAGACTTACCATAGAGTATCTTCCCTCTCAGAGCAGAAATGGAAACCTTGAGGCTTAAACCAGCCCTACGAGGCTTCCTCAGAGTCTGCATGAAGGTGGTGAGGAGACGTAGCACTTGCAGTATCGTGCTCTCAGGTCAAAGCTGTAGAGGACTGACAGCAGTGGGGCTAATATCACATCCAGAGTGCAACTCGCAGGTTATGGAGACGAGCCTGGCTGCTCTGATGCTGTAGATCATCGTGCTGTGGTTCTGATGGCAGTGTTGTTTCTTCTTCACAGCTGTGGATCTGTTGAAGCACAAGATGATCTTCAGCGTGGTGAGGTTGGGAGCCACCATCATCATCTGCATTGGGTTTCTGCTGATGCTGCTCCCGGAGGAGTGGGATGAAATAACCCTGAGGTTCATCAACAGCTTGAAAGAGAAGAAAAGCGAGGATCACGCCGACGACATCACAGACGCCAGTGTCCACACGAGAAGCAGGAGTAGAGCGAATGGGACAGTGTCTATACCACTGGCTTAGGGCTGGTGGACTTTAACTGCACGCAGATGTATATTCTGTGAATATAGCTTAAATTTCATCACTACTTGTATGCTTATAAATAACATTTACTCTGAACTGGGGGTGAACTGTAAGATAAGAGAAATACATGTATAATAAATGTTTAAATTTATACACTTATCAAGGAATGGGTGTAAATAACTACAATAAAATGTTTTGTAATAAAAACCATTTGAGCTTGTGTCTTACTGAACTGGTGGGTTTAAAATATGGATCAAGTCTACATCATTTATCTCCTTTTTCTGGCAAAATTAGAGTCATTCTCAAAGATATAAATCTGGAATATTTCATCATAGAATGGTTTAGGTTGGAAGGGACCTTCAAGATCATTGAGTTCCAACACCCCTGCCATGGGCAGGGACACTTCGCACTAGACCAGGTTGCTCAAAGTATCATCCAGCCTGGCCTCGGGGAGGGGCCTCCCCCACCTTCTCGGGGCACCCTGGCCCGCTGCTTCAGCACCCTCACAGGAAAACATTTCTTCCTTTTGTCTCGTCTAAATCGCCCTTCTTTCAGCTTAAAACCATTCTGCC
>NW_010116428.1:0-2462 GCF_000699245.1 Pterocles gutturalis
TGACCCTCCGCGCTCTGCCTGGAGCGCTGCGAGTTAAAAAATATTTTTCTTCTTTATTTTTTTTCCCCTACATTCCCCTCACCCCTCCCGCATTTCTCTGCGGCGGGGAGGCAGGCGGGTCGGGAATTGGCACTAAAAAAAAAGGAAATTCGCCCTGCGATACGGTAAAATCCGCCTGGCGAGCGCAGCTCCTTCGCGTTTTTTTTGTGTTGTGTGTTCACATCGTGCCTTTCAGTAAATGTCTGTGTACGAACGTGTTCGAGCACCTGGGCTTGCGAGAGGTTTCTTGAAAAGTGCAGGAATCATTTACCAATTCCATACTTAAATTTGACTTAAACAGTGAAACAATTAAGGCAGCTGTGTGGATCAGATCAAAGGTCTGTCTAGTTTAGATCCAGTTTCTTCAAGCAGCAAATAGCAGATGCATAGGAAAACACCATAACAACAGGGTGAGCGTGCTGTGAAGCTTTGGGAAACCAGCCAGGCCTCCAACAATTTGAGGTTAAGGGACTTCATAAGACAAATCTGATGTTTTAGTATTTAAGAAACCTTTTTATTCCATGACTTAGTTATACATGTTTTAAAAAAAGAACGAGATAAAGGCCTCTAATATAGAAAATGCTTTTTTTTGCCTTCTTTAAAACAATAAAATTGTACTCGTTATTGTCATAGAGAATTTAATTTTGCCGGGATGACATTTGCCTGTCTGAGGATTACTGATTCATGAGCAACATATTGTGTTTTAGATAGGTGAGTGGTATTTGCAATGGATACTTTCTATACAGATGGAAACTTTAAATAATGAAATTGGTTCTTAATGTCTGTTTTTTTTGTGAAATTTGTCTTAAAACCTAAAATATCAGTTTAATAAAATGTAGTATAGTAAGAACTTGCTCAAAATAGAAAATGTTTTACCATAATACAATACTGAGAGCTTTGAAGATGATTATATGAATATATGTACCATTTAACTATTTCTATTTAAGCTTAAAGAGTTAATTTGTATAAAAAGAAGAGGTTTATTAATGGAACAAGATGATTGTATGAATATGAATCACTAACATTTAACTATTTCTATTTAAGCTTAAAGAGTTAATTTGTATAAAAAGAAGAGGTTTATTAATGGAACAGATTTTTCGTTACATCAAGATTTCTGGTAAAATTATTTCAGTAATACCATCATAGATTTTTCTGTAACAGCAAAGTCATGGTGATCCCTAGGGATGCTAGCTATCAACTTGATCCTGCAATCCTAATTCAAGAAATAGCTTCATGCTGGGAGCTCCTAACCTGATTGCTCTTATGAAGAACGTTTGCACGAGTGGGCCTCATTTTTCACAGGCAATGAGAATGTCAAGCAAAGCAGAGCTGTTTCAAAAGACTGCATATCCCCCCACGCCCCCAGTGGAATTTTATAAGAAGGTCATTATCAGTTTCTTGAGGGCTGAAAGGAGGTAGTGGGTTGATGTGTGTGTGTATAGATAGATATTTATAAGATTAAAAATAGCTTAGAAAACTGACAACTGTGACTGTTGTGAATGACGTAATGGAAAGGTGATTTTTTTTTTTTTAATACATCATATCACTGCTTCTAACAACAGACTGTGGAATTTGTTCTCACTTAGTCAACAGATGTTTATTCTAAAACCCTTAACCTGTTTCACTATTCTGTTAAGACCTTACTCACTTGGAACTGTACTGATCTCATGATGGACAGTTTAAAGTATTGAATATATTTTCTTCAGTGAGTTGATGAATAGATTTAAATTGTTCTGTTGTAAGCTTACACCAAGAAAACTGTTGCAGTGCAACTTTCCTTAGCTCACTGTATAATTTTAATTACAAAAAGTGATTGGTTCGGCTGAACTTCCAAATAAAATCAGTTTGTTTATAACTAGCTTCTAGAAAAAGTAGTACTTGTTTTATAAGTATGCTTAATGATTACATAATACCCAGCTTTTAACAGTACTTTTCAATAGTAGGTCTCAAAGCACTTTGCAAAAGAATTCAGTGTAATTATTCTCTTCTTATCTAGTGCTCATAAAAAGGACATTGCCTGGGAGCGCTGTAAGAAACTCTATAAGAAGGTGTAACAATAAAATCAGATTTTTAATTTTTTTTACAATAAAGCCCCTGCAAACTCATCTTTCTATTTTGTAGTTTCCTGTTGTAGCATTTTAATTTAATTTAATGATGCCTGAGGGCATTTCATGCTGTACCTTCCATACCAAGGTTGGAAGGTAAGCCTGTGCTTTATGTAGAACAGACTTCTCCTGTTAGTGTCACAAGAAACCTTGCTGAAGGCTTAACCAAATTCATTGGTAAGTTAAAGAATGATTCAGGACAATTTCTGTTGAGGTGATCAGAGTAGTAATGGTGTGTGTCTCTAGTTCAGTTACCAGGAGCTTGGCTGCTAAGAGAGTTTGTACAGATGTCTCTTGGTATTTATAAGGAAAAAAAAG
>NW_010116428.1:2476-20373 GCF_000699245.1 Pterocles gutturalis
CGTGGCCAGCATCCTCATACCTTCTTGATTCTTCCTTCTTTTCCACCTTGGAGAGTTGGTAGAAATGGTATGGAATCTGGCATTTCATTTTCTTCACTGGAACCACCAGTTTCAGTCACCTTCGGTGACCCATTTTTCTGATGTATCTGGTAGCACAACAAACTTCTGATGCTAGAGGTGTGAAGTACACACCCTTAAACTGTTGTTTTCCAATTACCTCTGTAAGTTGGAGTGTGCAGATGATGATCACAAATTATTGTTGCATTTTAATAGTTCAGTTTAGAACTTGAGGTCTACTGGGTTGATATTTTCCGACATAGGACAGAAAAGCATTCATTTGGTTTTTTTATTCCAGTGAATGCATTAAAACCTTGTCATTTAGTGATAAAATAGAAGTTAGGAAATGTATGAAAGATTTGTAATGGAAGAATTATAATTTGGGAAATATATAGTATACTATGTACTGAATAGTATGGCAACTGTATTGCCAGATAGTGTAATGCTATACAGAAACATGAGCTCGTATAACTTAGATGTAAGTTGTAAACCCTTTATTAAAGGGGATGAAGGCTTACCTGCTGTAATGAAATGTTTGCCAGCAGGCTTGCAGGTGTAGTCAGTGATTTTGGTTGACTCTCTTTAGAAACAGCGCCAGCTCGTTGGCAGGCTAGCACCTAGGCTTCAGTTAGATCTGTGTGCATTCAGATTATTTGGAAAAAATGGTCCAAGAGGAAATGTTCTGGGACGTCGAGTTCCAAAAATAAGTTTTTCAGCCTGTTTCTGCGTTCTATTTTTTTTTGTGACTCTCATTTTGATCCGTGCTTTTGTATTTGATCCATTATTTCTGTGTTGTGTTAATTTTAACTGAAGTCTTTGTTTATATAATTTTACAGTGCTTAAAACTTTAATATCTTTTGAACAGTCTATGATAATATTTTTCACTTTGTGCTTATGCCTGTGAAAGACCTTAGTCTTACTCAGCTGTTCATCATATCCTTGATAGTTATAGTATGTCAAAGCTGGTCTGGATAACCTGCCACTGGAAAGCTGGGCTGTTTGTGTAGTGTGGAGGTCCTGGTTAATTGGTGATTGTTGCCTTCTGCAAAGTTGCAGAGCTAACAGACCCAGCTGGTAGTCATACACTTTCCTAGTACCCTGGGTTTGAAGAATCTCCAACATCCCTTTCTAGTGCAAAGTACTCTTTGCAAGCATGTACTTGGAGATTAGCTCTCCTGTTAGAATATAAAGATCTAGCATTTCTCAGTACTAATAGCAGTCCATCCTGTCGGTTCTTCCTCTGCTTTGTACGTGTGGTGAAATTGATTCCTCTCCTTTGAAGACACTCTTCTCCTGAAATATTTGTTGAAGCAAATATCTTGCAGCTGAACTGATTTATAAATAAAATCTTCATGTATCTTGTTTCACTAGTTTGAATAATAATTACAAAAGTAAAAATTTAAAGAAAGCCAAACCAATTCACATAGCCATTTAAAGAAAATTACTGCAAATACTTTACCAAGGGTACCTGGCACCATTTAAGCAGACAAAAAGCATAGAAGGGAGCCATAAATGTTGGACACAATATGAAAGAAAAGACTCTTTCTGCATGTATCTAAAGAGTATTATGGAAGAACAATGTTTTTGAGGATAAATAGCAAATAAAGATATTGCGAAAAGCAAAGGCTGGCTGCCCGCTGTGATTGTGATGGATCACAGTCCACAGCAGGCTCTTTAGTTTGAGAAAGATCATAGCTAACAAAATTCTTAAACTGTGAGAGGGAGAGAGCACTCTCACTTGTATTCTGGTTTGGGTGCAGTATCTAGTACAGTGGGAACCCTGGTGTGTGTTGGACATTCAAGCACTACTAGCAATGTTGCTGCTCATGCTTGATAAAGAACAGATCTCCCTATTCCCGTGGCACAGTGGAATGACTTCTAGGAAATCCTTTCGGCTGTAAATAACTAAGTACTAAAACACATCCCCAAAGATCTACCTGTCTAAAATCTGAATAAAATACACAAAAGGGAGATTGACTAACACAAACTCTCTTTTGCAGATAATATAGGCTGTGGATAACAGCTAATGTTGTATTAAAATATTTAAAAATGTTATTCCTAAAGCTATTTTAAGTGTTATGTAAAACTTGAAAAGGGGGAGAGAATTCAGCTAAGGGAGAAGGAGGAAGAGTTATGTATTTGTGGTGTCTTCCCCAGCTCTCATGAGTGATGTAAGTATATTAAGAACTGTTACTATATAAATATTTTGGCTGCCATACAAGTGCCCTACATAGTGTTTGGAAATGAGGGAATCGAACAGTGTAGGTGTTTCACCAGCTTTAGATATTTTACCTTCCTTTTTCCCAGGCACAAAAATACGGACCTTAGAATGGTATATCAGCTCAAACCAAATGTGTTTCTACATCAATAGCTTGTTTTTAGCAGTGAATGATAGCAGATGCCTAGGGAAGAGTATCATAAGTTATGCAAATAGTTGAGTGTCTGAAGAAAAGTATCACTGGCTTCTAGCAGGATGCAGCTTAGGGGGTCTCTGGGCAGATGATGTGGTATTTAATAATTTGATTTTAAATAGTTATGGTGAATTTGTACAATCTCTTTTTGAGGCCTTAATAGCTTTAGCATCCATAGGATCCTGTGGCAAAAGAATGACAGAAATGTCCATATTTAGTTAGGCTGTTGCCAGCACAAGAGTTACAGTCCTCCACACCTTTCATTTTGCTTGGTGTAAAACCCTGTTATTTTTAATTTGTAAAATCTGATATGAAACTTTTATGGATAAAGTTGAGTGCTTGATGTGTACTTATGTAATGTCAGGCCTTGCGTATGGACTCTCATTTAGTGAGAAATATTAAAAAAAAGTCATAAAATGATTTTTCATAAAATCTCACTTTCAGTGGAGTCCAGTTTGTTTATGCTTTGCATTTCTCTTAAAATGGAACCTGAGAACTGCTTATAGACAGTTTTGCTTTTAGCAGTGTGTCTTTTTGTAAAGACTATGGCATTTGTATCTGGATATTAATTCTATCTTTATAAACATTATGAGCTAAAAAGTTTGCTTTTGAAAAGTAATTGCCAAGTTTGTGGTTGTTTTAAAGAATGAATAAATTTTTGATTGAGATTTTGGTGTGAAGTTTCTGTAGTTGAGCAGCAGAAGACAGGTATTATACCCATATTTATGGTATCGTAATCCAAACAAAATGTAAGACATTCCTGAATAATTTGGAAACAGAATACTGTGCAAATGAAGTGGCTCTTTCCTGTGGTCAGTACTTGAACTTTCACTTCATCGGTAAGGGAACTGAATCAGATGAGTTTGATTTGCCTTTCCAGACTTGGATTGCTCTGGAGACTGCTGACTTTTCCACTTTAGATATGGACTTTTCCCTCAGATTCCTCCTTCCTCCTCTTGAGTGTTAGAGTTTGTTAGTGGATCTGTAAAGATGGTTGAGGCCTAAGGCAAAGGACCCTTTATGGCAGTATATATATTTTTTAAAATTTATTTTTTTTTTAATTTGTCAGAACAGAAAATGGGACTATAGCTCCCATTGGCTGGTAACTATGAATTTAATTAAATAATGACAGTGGTTGAATTCTGTGAGATAGATTTAAATAAATGCATTTGAATCTTATAACGACACGGGAAGCTATGCAGTGAAAATTTGCTATCTTGCATGAATGATCAAGGGATAAAACTAAACCAGCTCTTGTTACAGGTATGCAATTTGGAATCATTTGCATTTTTTCCAAAGCAGAGATGAAGGTATGAAAAAAAAAAAAATTAGAGGGATGGGGAAGGGACATGGTTCTTCTAAAGATACATATAGCAAGCCCTATTATGAGTTGTAATAGACCACAATGAGCAAGAATTAGTCTGTTTCTCTCAACAACAAATCTTTGGTGCAGCAACAAGCTTTTATTAAAAGCAAATACAACTCATAGGATTAAGTGATTAAGCCCGCTTCCTCTGAGTTACAGACCTTCCAGAGGTGGATTCCTTACAGATCTTGCCAACCTGCTGAGGAGACATTCTCTCTTCCTTTACACCAGTAGAATAACCCTGTGGAACATGTATTAAATCCAATATACATTATATCCCAGTATTGCAAAGAGAGTTTTTTAATTTGAAAGTCTGTTCACTGGGCCTGTAATACGATTTGAGGAAAGTATACTGTATAGAAATGTATAATTTGAGCTCAGTACTAGTTCTAGGAGTATGCCTGTAACAGTATTAGCACCACCCTTATATTGCCAGAAGGTTAAGTACTTCTTTTTATTAATAAAGGAATTGGAAATTGCTCTTTCTTCCAAGGATTTAAATGAGACACCACTGATTAGAGAATGATGTTCTAGCTTGGGAGATGAGGAAGAAGATTATATGGAAAGTTCTTATAATACAGTTTAATTTTCAGTACTGTATTGGTGGGTTTTGCAATCGTTATTATAAATACGGAGACCAGGTGACTTGAATAGTGTTTTTTCTGGGCTAAAAGTGACCTGTAATGCTGAAAGATTTCATAAAAGATAGTGTCCTATTTTCATGAGATGCGAAAGTGAAGTCTTTTGTCACTGTCATAGGGAGGTTATATTCCAAAGGTTGGATAGTTACTTAATTCAGTCTTCCTTTTCCCCCTTTGGAGTTTGGTGTAAATACGTCTGGTGTGAGGAAGCTTCTAGTTGGTTTGGGGAGAAAATATTTGTGATTTAATTGTCTAGTGCTGTGATGACAGAATGAGCTCTTGTTGGTTTTAAAATAGCATTGCTCATTGAAACTCTAGAAATACTGGGAAAGCTTTCTTCCCTGGTTTGGATTTGAATTTGTGTCCTTCCTTGTCGTCCAAGAATGAGAGTGAAAACCAAGAAATGACTGGCATTTGCTTTGTGTTGGGCAGAGAATGAAAACTCTACTAAAACAGTCAAATTACCTTTGCATGGAAAACGATACTATGATTTATATAGTGTCTTCAGTAGTAGATCTGCTACTAGTTGTCCATTTTTGGTTAAGGAAGATGTAGTGGGACGGATGTGTCATGATGATTTGGGTCATAGTGATTCGCCTCCATCTGCATTGTCACAGTTTTGACAAATATCATGGCTGGTGACTGAGTGTCCATGTTGATGTGCAGCTGTCTCTTTGTTTTCACTTATGTCTACTGCTTTGGTTCATTGGTATGTAGACTAAGATCTCATCGCTTTCTGAGCCTAATACTTGCTTAAGCTCTTGCAGTAACTTGTTTCCCTTGAAGTATCTTAAGAGGTTGGGGTTGTTGCCTTCTGCACTGACAGGACTAGTGTGGAAGCATTGAATGAAAGATCTTTAAATGCTGACAGTGCTCAGTTCTGTTTCTGTTTTGATTGCCCCAAATGACATTTTTGAAAGCAGTTCTCCAGGTGTGGGCTGATAACCCTATTGAGAAGAGTAGGCCTGAGGGTGATGCAGGTTGAATGGAGAAAGCACTGGAAAATGTACTAAAGATTACATGACTTCTTTGAGTTTGTGGCTTTGATTAGGCTGGGGTTTTTTTGGGGGGTGTGTGGTGTTTGTTGTGGGGGCTTTTGGTTTGGTTTTTTTTGGTTGGTTGGGTTTTTTTTTGTGTGGGTTTTTTTTTTTTTTTTAACAGTGGTTAGGACAATTTCTTCGAGTCTTTCTGGTTGAAAGTTGTGACCCTGTATCCTGGATGCTGTTATTGTTATTGTCTTTGTCTTCATTGAAATTTACAGTTTTGCAATTTTGTGGCATGCTAGGCGAGACTGGGTTTTGCTACTACTTCTTTGTTTCTTTTACATCTCTATAGCAAATGTAGTCAGGAAAGAAATTTTGTGGGTTTTTGTTTTGTTTTAAAGCACCTCATTATGTTAGCTGATCTAAAAATCTATCTGGAAAATTGCCCCAACTTAAAAATAAATAACAATGGCACACGGACATACTTGGCTGCATAACAAGATCTATTTTTATAAAAGCGTTCTGTCCTGTTTTCACTTAATTTTAATGATCTGGAGTTTTATCTTCATTTGAGAAATCCTAATTAATTTTGGCATCTTTTCCAGTCCTTCCTAGTAGATAAATGCATGCATCCTCCGGATCAGATTTCAGAATAATTTGTGTAGGGGAAGCTCTGCTTACCTGTGAGATAACCTCAGGTATTCCAGTAATTCACAGCATTCAGAGTTTTGCCTCTGCTTGTTTGGTGTTTTCTCTAGCGGGGTCTTGTGATTTGGAAGGTAAAGTTGACCGTAGGAGGTTGCTGCCGTATAAATATGACGTGTTAAAAAGCAACTGCAATCCCATGTAGATCAGTGTTCTGATGAAGTGTTGGTTTTGTTTTTTAAATTAATCTGCGTCAGCCTAAGTTAGCAGTTACATCTGGGTTTTATTTTTGTTCATTAGTTGGTGATTATAGCAGCAGACTGGGAGTCAGAATTCCTGTACTTCTCTCAGTTCTATAATGAGCTTCTGTATTTCCTTGAGACACTTAATTGTCTTTTACTCAGCAATATAATGGGAATAATGCTATTTTCCTACTTTTCCTGGGATCGCTGGGAGAGCACTTCTAGGATACTGGATAAAAGGTTCAAAGTTCAGGATCATGTTAAAAGAAAACTGTGCAGTTGGGAGTGAGTCAAATGTTCACTGAACTGAAGATGAATAGGCTAGCTAAAAAGGTAAACTAAAGTTGCAGAAAGAGAGGGGACTGAAATAGGACAGGCTGAGCTATAAATACTGTTACGTGATTCCTTGTTTCCTTGTTTTCTTGCTGATTCTTGAGAGTGTGAGCTCTTGGCCTATCGCTTAATGCCTGTAAACCACGAGACACAGCAATGGTGCTAAAGTAATGATACTTTAAAATAATGGCAAAGGTGCATGCCTGAATTAGGTACCTGTGTAGGGTGTGTATTCAGACATATTCACTAAAGCACACTTGTAGTTGAAAGACTTCTCTACCTGTTTGTAGCAGATAGTGAATTGCAGACAGGGTCCATAGTGTTGCTCTATTAGAATATGGTGTGTTGGGAGTTTAGGGAGTTAGTAATGACAGTTCTGTATCGCTCATTCATTGGCAAGGGCGCGTTTGTGACAGAAAAGTTGATTCAACAGCTTAGTGCATTTTTTTTCTCTCACGTGTAATAGAAACTGCACCTACAGATTGTTCAGCTTTATCCATAGAGATGCTTTTTTGGCCACAGATTTTTCAGTAAGGTTGTGGGAATTTTCATTTTTACAGTCCTTTAGCAATGTCTCTGTTTAGTGAAGCAGTATGAACAAAGCAGGGGTGCTCTTTTGTTGAAAAATCTTATTCTACCTCTTTGGGATTGTTTCTGCAGGACAGACTCCTAATTCCTATAATAATTTTCTTTAGTACTTAGCTATTGTGCCCCAGATTTATGCTTGAAGTAGTATATGATATCCAAAATACAATTTATCCATGTAATAGATTGTTAAGACAAGAATTAAACATTAAGGCCTATCTTAGTAGCCTAAACTTCTGCACAGCACTGTCTTTGCGTTATATGTGAAGTTGGGTGCTAGGGTTAAACCAAATTGATGTTCTTTTCAGAGAAAGTAATTATTGGATTTTGTATTACTGTTAAACTTCAGGTATGAAACTGGGTCTCTCAGGTAGTCAACTGTTAATAGGTCTGTTCTTTTCTTGCATCTAGGTGTAGACCTCATGAAGAGGAGAATAGTACTTAAGGCAAAGAGGCAAAGATAAAATTCCTTAGGTCACAGAGAGGGGTAAGAAAAGGCAAGAAAGTCCTTGTTTCTCATTCTGAGGCTTATCAGTGTCCTGGTGCAGATGTTTACTCAGAAATGTAACTGAACAAACAAAACATGCCATGAAAGTGCAATGAACTATATTGTATTCTTTCATGATAATTTTCTTTGCCAGGTTTCTCAAGTTGTGGTGTGAGGCTTCCTGTGCTGCTTGAGCTGCTTGCCGCCTCCCTTTGTAAAGTGCCTTGTTTACCTTTTTCCTTTCTATTTTTTGAGAGACTTATTCTCTGTCTTCAGAGGTTTACTTGTCTCCTTTGAGTGACTGAGTGAATTCAGGGATCTCTCAGGGATTTAAATCAATCAAAAGATAGTAACGCTGTCACGTTTTGTGCCTTGTCCCTCTGCATTTTTGAGTTTTTCTTTCAGGACAAGCTCCTGTGGCTATGTGATTGGTACTGTTCCTAGTTCATCAAAGTGAGACTGTTAGGGTTTTTACTCTCCAGACTCTGATGTTTGTTAGGTGGCCTGTACCGTAGTACTCGAGCCTTCTCATTCAAGCTTTTCTTGCAGGATATTTCAAAGCTGTCTGTTTTAAAGTACGAATAGGGATAATAGGGATGGAGAAGTTGTGGAAGATGCTGGTTTCCATACCAAATAAAACTCTCAGAAGTGCACAGCTTGTTTGGCAGCATTAGGATATCTAGTGCACTTTGCAGCACACTTGCTGTGAACTGACAGCCAGGGGCCTTTTGTACAGTGTTTTGGAAAATTTCAGGCTTGAACTCTGGTGAAAACACTGTTCACACAAAACCGGTATATAGCCACTGCTCTGAAAGCCATTATCTCTCTTATGTTAAGGTTTCCAGACTCAACACAGACATGTCCTGTACTCTCTACTGTTTGAAGGATTAAAGGCTTAAGAAACATGATACTTCAAATTGTGAGTTACTTGCCCAAGTACCCATTCATGTGGAGTATCTCCTGCAGATTTTTTCTGGTATTTACAAACAAAGTGGGCAGAAGCCTAGATTTTTCCTAGAGTAGGTTTGTTTAGTCCTTGTTTGTTTGGTTATGTTTTTGGTCCTCTAACTTCTGAAATCCTTGCTGATGAGTCTAATTATAAACAAGACATTTTCTCAGGCTAGTGATAAGTCTCAATCTGCCTTGGTACAATTACCTCTTTCTTAGCACAATGGCAGTGGAAAGCCTGAAAATGCTGCCACTAAGCAGCTTTCTCAGCCGGGAAAGACATGTTTATTGTTGGTGGCTTGTTAGATCCTTAGAAATTGATTTTATGTAGCATAGTCATAACATCCTTCAGTCAAATGCCCTGGCTTTTTGTGGTTGTACCTAAAATCAGCAGGGTATCATAGTATGTTTGTAGCTAGAACATATTAAGACATATTTTGCTGAACCTAGGCCTTGATCAGTTGGAAAGGTTGCTTCCTGCTTTCCATTGCTGGTTTCTGGTGCATGTTTGTGTCGTACAGAAGCAAAAATGAAATTAAGGTATTATATGCGGGTTTGGGGTTGAGACAGGCATATGGGTTTTCAAAGAGTTATTTTTGTCTTGTCCTGTTCTCCCAGCCCCAGTCACGGTATATGATTACAGTAGTAGCCAAAAAGGTGTCTGTAAAGAACCTAGCATGAGGATAACATGCTTTCTCCTCTCAGCAGTTTGTAATCTGTATTTGTTTTTTAAGGCAGACACCTATTGTACACTTCTATCGGTTGGGTCTTTATGGGAATAATAAGAAAGGAATTTTTTCATCAGCATTTTATCTGTTTTGCTTAACTGCTTATTGTACATTGTTTTTCTAATAACACACTCCTATTTTCCTGTGTGAGCTTGAAGTGTTTAATTTATTGAGATAGGATTGTCTTGCTTAGTGGATTTTATGAATGTGTCATTTCTTATGTCAAATGATTTAGCTTTTCATTGGCATGCTAATAAAAAAATGTTTCAATAACTTTGGATTTTTCTTTTTTTTTTTTTCTTTTTGTGTGTGTGTGTGTGTGTTAGTGTCTTACCAATGCTGTTGCTAGACTGAAAGACACAGATTCTCCCACCCTCCTCCCACAGGCCCTGTGTCCCTATTAAGCTAATTAAACATCCCTTGTACCAGCTGGCAGATGACACTCTGTAGTATGTATGTACAGGCTATGGGCCTGTTTACTCAGTGCAGGAAATTGATACCATGCCTGCAGTCTGATTCAGGCCTTTTGCCCAGGAGCTTTAGCATCATGACTTCAAAATAGAACTGCACGAATTCCCCATGTTAATCTAGTGCTCTTTTTACCCTGTGAACCGCCTGCTTGTTCTCAGTGTGACCTTAATTCACCCCATTTCCCAGGAGGGAAACTTGCTCCTTGTGTCTCTGCTTTCCTCTTAGAGGGATTCCCTCCAGCTCTGTCATTAGCTGCATGACCAGGATGATGTTGGTTATGATCTATGTCTCAGCTGCAAGGGAGCAGGTGAGTCACTGGTCAGGTTGGAGCCATCTTCTAAAGATTGATCTGCTGCTGCCATATGACACCGCAGGGTTTTGCAAATAACCATTACAATTTTTCTTTGCATGTGTGCATACGCAGATGGCTTTGAATGGGGGGGGAGTAGAAGTACTAATTTCTGCGTAGCGCCTCTATTGTGAACCTTCCATATGCATTGTTGGTGCCATATTCATCCGTCTGAAACCTTCTTTGTGTTGAGATTCGAGGTATGAAGACTCTTATCTTTTCCTGAATTTTTAAAGAAATGAAATTAGTATGTCTGAAGGGCTTTAGAAGACAAAATGTGTCGAAGTTTGTCTGTGACAGTTTGGTATGTCTTCTGCTGTAACTGTTGGAGACTATCACCAGTTCACTGCTGAATGATTAGAAGAGAATGTGTGCCTGTACCTCATGCAGTTTATAGAGTCTGGCTTTTTAGCTTGATCTTATCTTCATTGTCAGCTTTTAAACTGAGATTCAGGGCCTTGTTGTGTTGTGATAGAAGTGCAGACATGGCTCTGTAATGTAGGAGGAACCTTTCTTAGAATACCATAGCCAACAGCCTTTTTACTAGGACATGTTAGAGAGTGTTTACAGGGTAGCTAAAAATGGATATAAAAAGATACCATTTTTAAGTGGAACTGTTTGTCTAAGTCTATTGTGGTAAATTTAGCCTTTAGCATAAGTTGTCAAATTTAAATAACATAGCTTTGCTAAAAAATGAGTATGTATTGCTTAAATATTTTTGATTAAGTTTTAAAGTACATCAGATCACTGGAAGGAGGAAAGTTGCTGGATAAGTAATTGGATTCAGTTTGCTGAAAGGGCAGTTCAGCTTGCAACAGATTTTCTTCAGTAGGCATAGACTAAAAATTCTGTGTTTATTTCAGTCTAGTTTGTAAATTATTTTTTTTTAAAGGAGAAACTGAAAAGGATTGTTTTCCTCTCACTAAATCTAATAAAAATTAAATGTGATGTTAAGATAAACTATTTTTACTGATATAGTCATGTAGTATCCAGAAAGTCACCTCAGTTCACTAGCTGAAGAGAATGCTTCCTTTGATTTTTAAAAAAATAAATGAATTTCGGTTTTCAGTGAAGATCATGATTAATAGAGGCATAGGAATCTGAAACATCTAATGTAGTTCTATTTTATTAGTAACATTCTCTACATCTTGTAAAACTTGGATTTGTGTAAATGGAATTCTCATTTCCTTTGAAACTAACTTGACACAGTTGTGAGTTTGGAAGATAAGCCTAAAATATAATCCTATAATGTATTGCAACTTTTTTTTGCTATCCCCAGCAACACTGGCAACATTGAATTTGACTATTGGCAGTGGTAGTTCATGTTCTAGGCTGGGTCTTGTAACAGAGTACTTTGTGTACTTCCAACGTTATGTATGCATATGTTGTGTGTTAGTGGTGCATATATGGCAGTTTGGAGGACATCTGGTCTGGAAAATGAGAAGGACCATTTGCCATTCTTTAACATCCAATATGAAAATCATCAGTCTGAATAGATATATGTTTAAATTATGTAATTATTTAAATATGAATGTATTACTGAGTTTCACTTAGCAAAAATAAATATCAAATATGAGGTATAAGCTATGTTTATGTGCAAATCAACGTTTGTTTAAGGTTGCTATCTAGTAACAGGCTTTCTTTCAGGAAAGGGGTAGAAATGCAAAATCAAATTAAAAATGCATGTTTAAATCAAGTTTCCCTGCTTGATGATTGAAATAGTAACTATTCTTGGTTACTGTAAATAACTTTGAATTAACCTGGCCTGAGTGTCTATCCTTCTGCAGTGAAATGCAGGAGAAGTGTGTTGACACAAGATGCGTTTCACCAAATGTTGATGGATATTTTCAAATATGAGAACAAAAAGCAGAATGTTGGTTATGGCTTTTCCTGTGGATCCAAAACAGATAAGTTTTGAAGCAAGATGGGAACGAACAGGAAAATGTCAGCGGAGCCCCATGTCATGGGTAGTAGAATCGTAGGAAGCCAATACTGGTAGATTCTTCCCTCTTATTTCGATGCTATCTTTCCCTTCAGTATTAAGGAGGATGCTCTAGCTCTGTCCCGTGTGGAAGTTCTGTGGTGCAGCTCAGCTGATGTAACATCTTTCTGTTTCTGAAAGGTCTCCCTGCACCTAAGTCTTGTGGGTCTTGCCTGCTCCTTTGCTTCAGCTTTGACACTCATCTGACCACCTCCCTATGGCCACAGAATATTCCTCACTTTTCTTAGTATTTATTTGCTGATGTTTTAAGAAGCTGAGTTTGCAAGGAGAAGTCAGACAGGCACCCAGCAGTGAACAGAGGGACAAGGGCCGACCAGATCTAGGAAGCAAATTGGAGCAGGTTATAGGGGTGGTGGAGATGATGAAGTTTTTCTATGGCATAGGCTGCTTTGAACAGTTTGCTTGTCTTGCAAGCCTGTACCTTGAGTTTCCTCATCTGTTACAACAGGAATCATACTTACCTATCTTACAGGGTTGCTAAAAAGACCTTGTAATGTATGTGTTCAAGGCACCATAAGTAGTGAGAAAGATCTTAGCAGAATCAATCCTATCTTACTGTATACTGAATGAACTTGCTACTTTTGCCATAAAACTATTTCTCAAGATGTCATAAAACTGTTGGATTACCATTCATAATGGTAATTCTGCCAGTCACATGTCAGCTCTCCTGTTGAAGAATGGTGAAGCTCTTTTAGGATTAATAATTTTGTGGGAAGAGCACGGCTAGCTGTGTGAATCATTGAAGGTTGCTATGAGAAACCCAGAAGTGTTTCCACGGGGAATACCGTAGTAATTATAGAAGCTTCTTTTGAAAATTCATAAGGCATCGGTTATTTGTAGCTCTGTTTCAGAGCAAATAAAACAATAACAAATGTTGAACAAAGCGGCCACCTGCGTGTATCCTGATTTTATTTGCAAGTGCATGTGGCCTTCCAGAAGCTAGGCTTGGGTTGGCTTTTAGTCTGTTAGACCTCTGGCTGATCAGGGTACAGTTCTGAGAAGCAACAATGAAGGGCATTTGCTCTCAGCCCATAGCAGTTGCTTTGTGCTTGCCTTTTGGCCTTTGCAAGGAGAGCAACAGATCCAAGAACCACTGAACACAGTGCATGGGGGAATGTTATGACACTGTAAGTGCCTTGCTATGCTCTGCTTAAAATTTTGATAAATTAAAATGTTGGGGCATTGAGAGGGAATATTCTTGTGACATCTGTAAGGCTCTGTATAAGAAACAGTTTTATTGTAGAACGTCCCAGTGTATGGGCTCCTCATCCCAGTGGGAGACTGGATGCCCAGGACAAGAAGCTACTGTCTGTAATCAGATCCCTGCAGCTCTGCATTGCCGTAGTATGGCTGTCTAGAATCTGGCAGTGTCTTGCTTTATTTTACTGTTCATATTGCTCTGTACGAGATGGATTTCTTAATCTGAAATAGAAATTTGTAAACATACAAGCACAAACTAAAGCTTGGGAGTAACATAAAAAGCCACGTTACTGGTTTCAGTGAACTGAAATATCAGTGTGTTTTCTGGATGTGAGCTTTAGCTTCTCAAGCTTTAATAAACATAGGACATGAGGTGATAGTATGAGCTCTCCAGCCTTTTTTGCTTACATCAGTTGCAAGACTTCAGAAAGTACTGTGCTTCAGATGCTAATTGTAGTTAAGCAGCTAAAAAGAAATCTGATAGATTGGAGATGGTATTATCATTTTATTGATATTTTGCCCTTAAAGGGAAAAAAATCCATTAATCTTGTTGATGCTATCTCCTACCTACTTGATATACAGCAGAAAAAAAATTGAATATATGCAAGATAATTAAACGGACAAGATAGGCATTGCAGACAACGTATAGCTGCCTTGGAATACTGAGGGTAGAGTATCTCTCTCTACATGGATGGAAGTAGGAAAGAAGTTTTAGAGAGCTTGTATTTCTACTTCTGTACTTTGATCATTCTTGAGAGCAAGGGGAAGAAAATTTCGTTTTGTTAGCAGGCTCCTTAAATGCCATGTATGTGTGGAATCTTCTGGGTTTTACTTGCTTAAGGACTTTGTGCCCGGTAGGGATGGACAGGAAAGGATGGATTATTTTTGTAATGGGTTTTGTGATTATCCATCAGTAAAATGTTGTTTACTCCCATTCTTAGTGATAGATTTTAGATGGATTGCTGTAGGAGTGGCGATGTGGGGAAATATTTGGAAGATACAACTCTGACAAACTAGAAATCTGTTGGGTGCATTGGTTTGTGACGTTATTTGTTCCTGTATGATAATCGTCTTTGGGGGTTTGCTTTTTCAAGATATGGTGGAACATTTGTCCATTCACTGTCCATGTTGCAGTTATTTAAAGGTGTATTTGACATGTTTGGAACAGTGTGTGCCATTTCCTTATTCTCTCTTGTGGCTGTTGTCCTAATGCACTGATATGCTCATCGTGGGAACATTATGAGTTGGTTACTTATCCTCCTTCTCGCAGATAATCCTAGCAGCCATTCCACATCCTGCTTTGGCCAGTGGCACAAGAATTACACAGCCCCTTGTATGAGAGAAATACATTATTACAATGTGGACACAAGGAGAAATAGCAGTGGCAGTAATACAGCTCTTGCTGTGATGGTCTATGGTTATAAGACAGGATATTTAAGTGTAATGTCTTGTTTTATATCTTTTTAGAAAGAAATAAGCTTATTTCAGGGAAACACGTAATCTTTGGATTGTATACAAAGCATAACATGTTCTTTTTTGTATCTTCATTACATTTATATCTTCAGTGCAGAGTTGGTAGGTTGACAATCCAGTGAAGTCAGCAGCTGTATGGGGTATTATTTGACGTTTTAGAATCACTGAGTAACTAGATTTTCGTATATTTAATTTAGGTTTTTCATTCTTTTAATAGTTAAGAATAGAATTTTTGTATTCTGACATTGTAATTTGTTTGTTCATCGGCTGTCTTTGTTTCATGCTGTCATTCAGTAGAACAGTAAGTGAAAAGTATCATTTTAGTTATTGGGATAGAATTTTCTTAAAATGTCATTACTGAGTTACTTAATTACGGAAACTTTGTATCAGCTTTGTGAAATACTGCATATATTTTACCTTTTTGTCTAAGTAATGTTTTTTTGAGCATCCATCTACTACAGATCAAATCTAATAGCTGTTTCAAGCAGATGCAGAAGTGTTGGTTTAATTGCAATCTAGCTAGTAGAGATAACAACAAAGCACATCATTTTCTCTTAGTAACCACCTGTTATTCTGTGGTCTGTGCATAATACACGGTTAATGGAGAAAGTATTGGGGTGTCATGACAGCATTAGATGCTGAAGTAGTATACGGTAGTATGTTCCTTGAACCTAAAAAGAAGCTGGAATATACTGATCCTTTTAAGCTATAGAATTGAGATACTGCAGAAGATGTTTTACTGTAATTTGTTTTAATAGACTGACCACTGACAGGGACCACTGACAATGTAAGATTATGATGTTACCTTGACAAGCTCTTTACCAGAAAAAGCAGCAGAATTTTCCTTGGGTGGTTTGTAAGCAGACTCTTTCAATACAGATAAGGAACCTTCAGTACAGATGTTGAATTTTATAGAGGGAATGATCAAGGTGGTTTATATGTTGCCAGTTTGGTTTTTTTCTCTATGATTGTTCTGGTTTTTTACCCCATCACACAGACATACAGAAATAGCACTTAATATAATAAATACTAGGCTTTTGTACAGCTCTGGAGGTACTTTTGAAGTACTTATTTAATAAAAAAAATGTTGTACTAAAACAAGTTTGTCTAAATATATAGTAATTCTAGGCACAGAAGGAAAAAAGCAACTGTATGTAAGAGAACTTTGAAGTTTCATGTCAAAATTATATTATTTATGAAATGACCTCAGATTTCTTTTATCTTCTTGTTTTCACTTGTGAGTAGAATCTGCAAGCAAGATGGAATCCTAAGGGATTTACAGTCATGTTAAAAAAAAAAAAAAAAAAGGAGGAAAAAAAAAGGGAGCAACCTCTGCATGAACAAAGCATCAGTACAGAAGTATGACCTGTATTTGTCAGAATTAGCAGAAGCAGCCTGCTAAGTAGCACATCGTCTACTAAATGCAATCACATTGTTTTCCCAAATCCAAGTTTTTAAAATGAAGTAGAAAATGTATGAAGCTGACATTCTTCAGTTGAGTCTTTTCTCTGACTGTTTTGAAAAGTGTACCATCTTCATCTGAAGATCCTTGTGCTCCTTGGGAAAGACAGTAAGGTGAAACTTGACAATGGGAAAGAAGAAAATCCAAACAAAGAATGCCAGTGATTTTTTTTCTCCTGTTTAGTCCTGGATAGCTTTAGCTTTGTGTGTATGTGAATGCATTAGTGCTTTGTGAATATGTATCTGAAAGGTACAGATTTAGCTCTGATGATGACTCTTCCCTTTTGTTTTTCAAGCTTCGTAGATTCTGGAACTAAGCTTTACCAAAAAAAAAAAAAAAATCTCATAAGCACAGGTTAGGTAAAAATGCTGAAAGGCATTGAGAGTTTTGTTTTGAGGAAGAGATGTAATTGGGTCCAAGAAGTTCGACAGTTACTGCATTTATATAACTTCCTAGGAAAAAAAAGAAAGAAAATTAATTGCAGGACTATCTAGGAAGTAGTGAGAATATTACCTTTACTTTAAAATGCCCACAAATTTACAACATTTCTTTCTTGGTGAAACCTAGATGTTTGTTCAGTGGAAGAACATTTTCCATTGTAGAGATTATAGTTAGAAGCAAGCACTATCTGGTAGTTGTACAGAGTTAAATTAATTACATGAAGTCTGGCTATCTTGGGATGTTACCAGCTTAAGAAATAGATATATCAATATGACATAAAAGGAATAAATTTTATATTAAAAATTATACTTTTCATTTACAGATTGACAAAGCTGAATGGGAAGAATTGGCATTTCAGCTAAATTTTTTAGTTAATTATAGGAATGAATTTTATAAACAAAATTTGAGTAGTATCTTTTCTACTTTGACAGCATTAAAGTGAAATGTTCAGGATTCTTACTTCAAATAACTCATGTTGCGCCTTGAAAATACTTTTCCAGAGTTTCTGAAAAGCTTTTTCTGTTCAATCACTTTAATCTGTGGTCATTTTGACACGTTTTTGTATCATATTTAAGAAAATAGAATAGAAGACACAGTCCTTGATCACTGTCCTTCCACAGAATACTTCTGTAATCAGCAATTTTTACCTATTACGGACTTCTTACTGGAAACGTAGTGTCACACTGTCATGCAAGAAGAACTATAGATCTGTTTGTGACTATAGCATAGTGCTGTTTCTTATACCCACTTCAACATTTTTGTATTTTATGTACCTAAATCTTTCACATAGCTAGCAGGAGCATCTGGCCATGATGAAGAGATAATCATAGTTTTGAAGACCTCTACAAAGTAAACATAATTAGACACAAGACTTCTGTGGTAATTTACCTAGGTGCAGATCTGCCTTCAGCTTACCCACCAGAGTATGACTGTGCATAGAGGATGCCTGCTTCTTGCTGGCCTCCTTGCATCTGTCTGTACAGGCGACCAGTCAACAGTTGGCATATTAATGCAGAGAGAGCAACTCAAAAACATCATTCACTTAACTCTCCATCATCTTTGGTAAATCGTGG
>NW_010116429.1:0-8341 GCF_000699245.1 Pterocles gutturalis
CCCCAAGTGCTGGAGGGGTTCCTGGCCCCGAGGAGCCGGGTCTGCTCTGAAATCCCTCACGAGCACCTGGGAGCCACTGCCAGGGCTCAACCCCTCCCGGGGGCTCTGCAGAAATACTGGGAATGTTTTATTTTCAGGTTTTAAACATGTGATGTAATGTTTTTCCTTCTTTTTGGAAGGGAGAGGCGAGTAGGTAAACGATTGTTCCCCGCAAGCACAAATGTATTTTGTTTGTTGTAATTAAAATGTTTTAATGAGACAACCATAAAATCAACCATTAATTATTTTTTTTCAAACACTTCTGCTTCCTTTTGAGCTAGGTCTATTTAGAAATAGTTTAGAGAGTAGCCTGCAGTTTTATTCTTTCTTTGGTATTATACACAGGAGTGGAGAAGTCATTTATAAATAATTACACAATGTTTTGGGTCTTTGGGTTTGTATAATATATCAAAGCGATTAGTACACGCATTGTTCCATTGTAAATGGTTTTTTTCCCCTTCCTTTCAGTTTCACTTGCCTTGTCTTCTATCTAAACCTTTTTCGTGAAATCCTTTGTCTTCCTCATTCTTTTAGCTTGTTACAGTGCAGGGACATTCTTCTTATTCAAACACTCACAGCATGAGCAAAGAAAGCTACTTCTGTCGCATCTTAAGTTTTACCATAACTTTCTGGCATTTTCTTTTCTTCCAATTTTCCCAGACTACTGATAGGGTAATGAAGAATTATAACATACATCAATTATTGGTGCTCACGGTGTATTATGTTCCTGAATTCAAGGGGAGATAAAGAGAAAAAGAAAAAAAAAAAAGAAAAAAAAGCGCCACTTTCTGTGGTTTTGAGGCACATGAGAGAGGACTCGGCGCAGATTATTTATAACATCTTTCTGAGCATCAATTATCTTTGACTCCTACAACCACTTCCTTGTCCCACTGGTTTTACGGGCAGAAGGAGTCATTTTGGTGTGTGGTAGCCGCGGCATTTAACTTGTTTCTTTTATGAGGAGCCCAAACAATGCATCTTCAGGCCAAACAATCTATCTCCCCGAAGAATAGCCCGCGTGTCAGTCAAGGGCTCGGGGCTGGGAAATATATGATCCTGGTAAAGGGCCACGGAAGAAAGGCTGGAGATGGAGGGGTTTGTGCGGGGTCCTCGTGCGGGTCCCTGGTGCACCGGTGCCATCTCCCCCTGTTCTGGCACCGGGTCCCCCTGGGCTCTGGTGTGCCCAGGGATGTGTCCGGCTGCCTGAGGTTTCAACAACCCTAATCTGAGTTATCCAAGGAAAAGGGCCAAACCCTCCCGGTGCGGTCACACTGCCGGGGCACGCTCCCTGCCTGGCCCTTCCCCAGCCTCCCGGCCACCACATTCATGGGGAGAAATGTCACCTCCGAGAAATGAGCCCTTTTCCCCCCCCACCTTATTGTGTGAGGGGTTTTTCTTCTCTTTTTTTTTTTTTTTCCACCTTCTCCCGCCCACAATCCCCCCTCTTTTGTTGACTCGTATTTTGTTAATTGAAGCTAGAACACTTATCCTAAAAGAAAGGGACAAAATTCATCGACCGCTCTGTGGATGAAAACCCCCCAACAACGTGCAAAGCAGGAAGCTTAACTACACGCTGAGATGCACAGGTTTTCTTTTATACCTTCCATATCAATAATTCTGCTTAGGAGTGGCTTCTCTTTTTCTTTTTTTCTTTTCTTCTTTTTTCTTTTTCTTTTTCTTTTTCTTTTTCTTTTTCTTTTTCTTTTTCTTTTTCTTTTTCTTTTTCTTTCTTTTTCTTTTTCTTTTTCTTTTTCTTTTTCTTTTTCTTTTTCTTTTTTTCTTTTTCTTTTTCTTTTTCTTTTTTCCCTTTCCTTTTCCTTTTCCTTTTCCTTTTCCTTTCTTCTTTTCCTTTTTTTTTCCTTCTTTTCTTTTTTTCCTTTTCTTCTTTTCCTTTTTATTTTTCTTTGACCTGCAACAAAGATAACATGGAAGAATTGAAGCACCATAAGAGTGGGATAAAATCGAGCTTCAGCTCTTGGAGGAGCTCTCGGGGTCCCCCCCGGATCTGGGGATGGAGCCTTACAGCCGGGGGAGGATGCTCCAGGACCACCAGCAGCCCGCGGGTCCCCACCGCCCCGCCGCGGGGGCCGGGGGGATTTGCTGCCATTTACATAGCAGGTGTTGGGTCCTGTGCCATTCTTCCTTAAGGGAGTTTTAATACGGGATAAATTACCAGGAATTAGGAGGAGGCAGACGACAAGAAAAGCGCTCATGGAGTCTTCTCCCGGCTGTGGCAGGGGAAACGGAGAGAATGGCTAAAGAAAAGGAGAAAAAACCAAATTCAGCAGCTCCTGCCCCAGCCTGGGGAGTCTGGGGTGCACAGGGGTTTGGGGGGGCAGCTCTCACCGACTCCTCCCAAAATTCAGGCTTGAACCCAGAAGTGCGGTAATCCCAGAGGCAGCAACACAATCACGGGTGTGAGGGGCTTTGAGTCAGTAGGTCTGGTAGGGGAGTTTAAAATGTTAATCCCTGGTATAATCCCCTCCCTGGCATTGTACGTACAAGGGTCGCACCCGCGAGAGAATTGCCTGTTTCCTTCCCCGGGGTTTAGGGTGGGAGGGCAAGGCTGGGGAGCAACCCCCGCACTGATGTGCGCACACAAACACGCGTGTGAGCACGTGTACACCTGTGTGCACACACACATATGTGCATACGTTTGGGAAATACCCATGGCTGTTGTATTTGGGGTCACTTACTGGTCTGTTTGTAGGGTTTCTGCAACGCCCAGCTCTGGCCATGTCTCGGACAAATTGTTACTGACAATTCTGATGATACTGAGCTTTGCATACACGTATGTGATGTATGTACATGGGAGTATAAAATGGAAAAGGAAGGCTGGGTCAGTGGTGTTCCCAGGGGGTCTCGATGAAAATTCCCTATCACACCTCAGTGTTTGCCCTGCCAACTGGAGTACATAAAAGAAAAAAATAGGTGCTTCACGTGTTTTTAAGGAGAGAGTTGTTTTGTTTGCTTTTGCTTTCCTTGCAGGCAGGAAAGGTTTGTCTGTAACTTTTATTTTGGCCCCTCTGCAAAGGGACATCAGGATGAAACCATCCCGACAGTTCTCACATCAAAGGAGGCTGGACACTCTATATAAAAAGAGAGGCTGTCCAGAATAAGTGGTTACATTAGTGAGGAAGATGTTGACATCCCCTCAATTCTTAAAAAAAAAAAAAAAAAAAGTGTGTGAATTCACCCCAAAAGAGACGTGAGAACTGAGCAAGGACCTGCTGGCAGGAAAAGGGGAGGAGAGAGCCCCAGCCACTGGCCCTGCACCCTGCACCCTGGGGTGCCACCTTTGGGGTGCCATGAGAGGGCCAAGGGTGACACCCCAAGGCACAGTGCTGCAAACAGCTGAGGGGTCGCATCTCCCTGGGTTTATATAGCAAAGCAGAACCTGCTGTAGCGACATAAACCCCCTGCTTTCCTTTGGGCTCATGCTCTCTTTTTATTGCTTTTACTGTATTAGTAAAAAAAATAAATAAATTAAATTATCTCAGTAAAGCTGTAATACGATGTTGAGTACAATTGTAAAGATTTCTGAGGGATAGAAAGTGGTACAAAGAGTTTTTCCTGTCTGAGGGCTGGTGGTTTGGGGCTGGTTTAGGTGTGGTGGGAGCTGAGTTTTGGTTGGTGTCGGGTCCCAGGGAGGCAGGCAGGGCTGGCTGGAGAGCTGGGTGGAAATGGATTGTGCCATTCAGAGGCCAAAGAGTAAAACTGGGCTCTGGGCAGGGGGGAAGGAGGAAGAGATTTAGTTTGGCTTGAACAGAATATGATTTTTAGAAAGTGTCAAAACAACTGGCAGCTGCTGAATTAAGACGCTTCAGTAAAAACACACTGAGAAAGTTCCCCGAGTCCTTTTAAGGTAACCCTTTTTCTTTTCAGCACCAACTCAGTTTTTTGAAGGATGTCCACTGTTTTTCAAACAAATTTCATTAAACTTAGCTGAAAGCAAATAATAAATAACTTGCAGATCTGCTCAGCTTTCTGGAATTTCAAGGAGTGCTTTGTACTGACTCAGATGGCCCCTGGCTCTCCATTTAACTGGGCTGCTTTGCAGCATTGCCTTAGTATTTTATGTGCAATATGTCCTTTAAAGTTCCCATTCTTCAGGGACAAAAGCACAGGTATGAACATCTTAAATTCCAGCCTGAATCATCCCCCTGTTAGTGTAAGCAGCTGCAGCTCACTGCTGCTCTCCATCATGCTGACAGCCCAGTATCCTCTCTTTCAGTATCTCTTTACAATAATGTCTCTGGGTATATAAAGAAAAAAAAAATCATAATGTTAAACTACAAGTGCAACAGCCCTTGAAAACTCCCAGGCAACGTATGGGTCCAAAGTGCTGGGTTTTCTGGGACCAGTACCTAACGATGCAGCTGCTGGGACCAGTACCTAACGATTCAGCAAAGAAAAAAAATTCTCCCCAAGACCCTGCAGGTGCTGTGTTTTCTCCCTGGAGCTGGGCTGTGGCAGATTGGGGTATGTACCTGACCCACAGTCAGCTGGCAAGAATAGTGCTCAAGGTATATATTAACCCTTGGAGTTCCTGCACATTTTTCTATTAGGGTAGCTTTAAGTTTTCAGTCTGCTAATACATATTTTAGAATGGCTTGAAGGTGTAAAATGCTAAATAAATACAAAATAGTCCTTCTGGTGGTCAGGGAATTAGAAAGACAGTGGAGCAGCATGATGAGGGGAAAATAAATATTGTCCTAGGTGAGTTTTTTTTTCCTTGGGGCTGCTAGTGAGGGGAGACAGGTTTGGCTGATGTGTTTCTGCAGAGCCTCTGCTGCAGGGATGCTGCTTGCTTTTCCAATTTGAGTATGCATTAAATGGCAATAAATTCTGTGTTCACAGATAAATAGTAAAACACATGCAATTGTTAATTATTAAGTGATTGTACTTCTTCTTCAGACTATAGACATCCCTTGTTTTTAACCCTCTTGAATAAAACTCAGTCTTGGGTTTTTTGTTTTTTTTTTTTTTTCATGAAGGTTTATTGCATTGGCAAGTCTTGAGCCTGTTGCCGTTTATTCCAGGGGGAATTAGTGAGAATTTCTCTGGAGTGGGTTCAGTTACACTTCTCCAAAGCAGCTGTCGGAGTCGGGCAGGGCTCTGAGCCTCTCACCCCCCTGTGCAAACAGAGGAGGGGATCCGACAGGGCTGTGAAATTGGAGGGAACATTCACAAGATTGCTTTTTTATTACTTGTCTTGTGAGCCTTGTGTGTATACAGATGGCTCCTTATCCCAAATAATCTTTTTTTTTTTTCTTTTTTTTTCTTTTTTTTTTTTTTTTTCCCCAGAAACAAATAGGGTATGACTTTGTTTTTTTTGTAGTTTTCAGTGTTTGGTGTTATTTATCTCCGTTAACCTGTTGATGACCCCAAACCCCAGCCCCACACATCCCATGCCAGGTGCTGCGAATTTAGCTCTTGATCTATGAACTCCACCCACAGCCTTCACCAGAAGGGACAAACCCAACTTTCCTGACTTGTAACTGATGGAAATAGCCACGAGGTGTCAACCTTTACCAAGCTGCAGCTCAGAGCCAGCTCTGCTCTCCCGGCAGCAGCTGGGATGGACGCCCTGGCTGGGAGGCTCTGCTGGAAAACCCTGCTGCCTGCTTCAGGTAAGGGGGGAAAAAAAATCCCCTGAGTCTTTTTCGGAACATAGAGAATCCTTTGGTTTACCTCCAGTCTCTGTTTTATGGCTATTCTCTCTTTCTATTTGATTTCTTTCGTTATTTTCCACTCTGAGCTTTAGCCAAGTTCAATATTCTTGTCACTGTGTGTAGAGAAGGGAATGGGACTTGCTACAAAGAGTGTGTTATCCAAAAAAGAGAAGTTTAGGTGAACATGAGAAGTATTGACAATCCCATGTTATATTTGTGTGTATATAAATATGTGTATATATCTGAGCAGTGAGTCACTGCAATGAGTTATTGGGAATCTCAAGCCCTCTGTCCCATCCCTGGAGCACCCAGTGCTCCTCTCCTGTGGGTTACAGTTGTAATTGCCCTTAAAACAGAGCATCTGGCATTCTAGCAACGATTTGGATTATCATGATACAGGGGGCATAGTGCTGAAACTCTAGGAAAACAGGATGGAGATTGGTTTTCCCATAGAAACCCCCATCTTTCAATTTGTGTTTCAACTCCAGATTTTGGAGCTTGCTGCTTGCCAGCTTCTGCCATCAGCTTTGTGTAAAAGCGATCAAACCCCTTGTCGTGCTTGCTCTGTGGTCAAACCAAGCACCTGAGATCAGATCAGGTTGCTCTGATCAGTGATGCTGCTGACTTTGTTTTATCTTCTGGGCACCGTGCGGGTTTTGTCCTCCTCCATCCTTTTCTCCTGATCTTAAAAGAATATTTTCCAGGCATGACAAACCCAATAAGTGTGTTTTTTTGTTTGTTTTTTGTTTTTGTTTGGTTGGTTTGGTTTTTTTTGTTTGTTTTGTTTTTTAAAGCTGTATTGTAGACCAGCATTTCCAGGCATCATTACCCAGTGTGTTGCTCTGTGCAGTTGAGTTGTTGGGATTTTACCTTCTGGGCAACACCAAACCTCCTCTGCATCCTCGCAGGTGCTCCCTCGAGGGATGCAGTGCACGGTGGTCCTGCTCCCAGCCTAAGGTGTGCTTTCTGCAAAAACACTGTCTCAAGTCCCTTCAGATTCAAAGTGGTCCCAATAATTTTTTTATTATTGTTATTATTTTTAATCCCTTAACTTCACAGAGCCTGGGCATCCTTGGCTGAGTAGTAGCTCGTGGGCTGGTGGCACTGCTCGGAGCCAGGTGTGATGATTTGACTTTGATTACTCTAACGAGGAACTGTGTTTCCCTGGCAGAACTGTTTTTAGCTGTTGCACAAAAAGGAGAGGGAACACCCTGCCAGGCACTTGCGCTTTGAATTCGAGAGGTAGCACTTGGCAAACTGGTTCTTGCTGGGGAGGAGTGGTGCTTGACTGGGAATTACTGGTCCAGGGAGGGAGCTGAGCAGCTGGTTTGTTTTTCCTAATGCGTTTGCAGAAGTGCTAAGTCCTCCAGACTTAGAGAGGAAGCTGAAGTAAACCCCAAGCAAAAATGTAAATGGTGTAATTATGAAGGTAATAGAAATGGAGAAGTATTTCTATGCAACATAATGGAATGGGCAGTAATGAGGCAAAAATGCCGAGGGATAAAGACAAAAGACATTTCTTCCGGGATTAGAAGTGAGCACAAAATTGCCAAAGCCTACTGGAAGAAGGGGAGGAAAAAAAAAAGCCTGTTGTAGCATTTCTTTTCCTTTAATAAGCTTCTTTTTCTGGGAGTCCTGAGTGTTCAGATGTAGCACACTTAGTGCCTAGTAACCCAACAAAGCTCCGATTGGTGGCTCTGCAGAAAGATTTTCCTTTCCTTACAGGTTTCTAACCATGAAAAGACACAGAGATCAGTTGTTTCGGAATCCTTAATTAAACACAACAAAGCAGGGCAATTAGAGCTGTGTTTTGCTTCTGTCATCCAGCAAATCTTGCAAACCTCAAACCCCTTTTCTTGCTCCAAGATTTATGATGGGAATAAATCATAATTATCCCTGTAATTATCAGCCTTAAGTGAACACCAGCAGGATTTTTTTTTTTTTTTTTCCTTGGGGGACATTCTGAAACCCATCCAAGAGGAATTCACGAATGTCTTTTGTTGTGCAGGAAGAAAAACAAAAACACAGGCGTGGTGATTTTCCCAGGCCTTGGCTGCCTGCCGCCCTGTCACTTCATGTCACGTCATTCCTCCCTCCCCAGTCCCACGTGCCCGCTCGCAGCAGAGAAGCTCCTGTTGCGCTGGATGCCCTCCATGTGTGTCGTCAGAGAAGCCTCTGCCCAAAGAGCTGATCGTACCTACAGGCAAAAGAGGAGAGGAAAATCGGGGAGGGTTTGAGTGCTTCAAAGGTCCACAAAGGGACCAGAAGTACAACCTGTCAGGCAGCTTTCAGAAAATAAATGCTTGTGCATGTTGCATCTCTGCAAAGCATCTCCTCCAGGGATCTGGGCTTTGGTTTGGTGGTTGGATGAAGTTGTGCTCGGACTCAGGAAGAGGGGGGAAGTTCTCCCCTTCAGGCATTGAAGGGCATGGCATGCATGGGTGGGTTTTTGCTGCTGGAAGGTTGGATGGTTGGGTCTGAGGACGAGACCTGAACGCAACACTTGGGGAATGGTGGCTGCACATGGTCCAGCAGGTCCTGGGCTCATGGTAGGGCTGGTGGCAGGAGGGAGAGCCACTAGGCAGGAAAGCCATGTGGCTTGCTGTGTTCAGCAGGGATTTTTGCCG